>NC_056745.1:1034431804-1034691804 GCF_019279795.1 Protopterus annectens | reverse complement strand
GTGCATGCAGGGTGAGCATGTGTGGATAGCCTATATGATGATACATCCAGTATTGGAAAAAGGGCCAAGTGGCCAACATGTAATGGGTCCACCTGGGAGCATGGGGTATATATCGTTGAACCAGTAATGGGGTTGTCCACCTGGGTAAAAATGCTGACCCTCGAAATAATCAGTAGTAAGAAGCAGAGCATGTATAGTCCTTGTCATGGTCCATCAGTGAATCCGATCCCAGTCAAGTATAACAACGCACTAGCCCCCGAGACCTATTGAAATAGTTGCAATCAAAGTATACTCGCCGAATGTTCAAACCACACCTCGTATATATTGACATCGGGCCCTCAAATGTTCACATACGTTGAATCCCAGCTAAGTTCAAGCACTCCGTACATCTGTATGCTTGATCTAGCATACATGTAATGTCATGTCAGCAAAAACCTGTCTGGTATATATGACTGGAAGTATGAATCTGTGCTCTGGGCATCATACTAAATGTGTCCTTATGCAACTTTCCGAGGCATACATACGTAACAAGAAACTGTATGATGAAATGAGGTTTTTCAGGCATTATCCCCACTGCGCAAGTGTGTGGGTAGGACAAAATGGAAAACATTGGCTAATTCTCGCCTAAACATGCCCTGTAAATGCATTGGTGCAGATGTAAGTTAGCCTGTGGCCATGTGTCATAAAAGTGAATGAATAGTGCTGATGCACTCCTATAGCAAGATTAAAATAGAAATACATGTCACCCTGATAGAATGTATGTAATGTTATGGTCAAGCCCACCCTCCGCTAGAAAAATGATGCCATATAGCTAGGCGACGAGGCATGCAGGGGCATGTAACCTCCCAGCAGTAGCCTGCAGTAGTGCCAGAAAAATACAAGCACGTGCTCACTTGCCCTCAAGTAATGTATGCACTACGATGTGTGATGGCTCTACCCATGCATCAGCAATAGTATGTAAATCAATGTGTAACGTGTGTATGATAAATGATACCCAGAAAAATGGGTATGTATTGACACCCAATAGATCTTGCTCCAGAACCCTTGAAGCTATCGAAATCGTGCCTACCCACCTGACTGCTTGAGTGTCTACCGGTCTTGTGTAACAGATAAGGAGCTCGCAACATGTATGTATGTAGAGGACGTATGTATGCATCACGCATTATTAATGTAGGATTTTACTCTGACCCATAAGTCCTTGCATCTACCATAATGTATGATGTAAAACCCAGTGGGACACTGTTGCACTGCATGTCAGAGCTAGACCTCAGCGCCATGTGGACCCTGCCTGATGAAGCTGATATCGTTCGTCTCAGCCTTTTGAGCAAGGGCATTATGACTAAGTCTTCCAATTCTAAAGTACGTCTATTTTGTATAGGAACGATTGTACACCTGGACCAATGAATAGAACCCTAAGTGCTAGTATTTGCCAGTACCTGGACCTAGTTTGGGCAGGGAACCTCCACGTTCCAACCAACTTACAAGTGAGCTGGCGCTTAATCCAAGTCAATTGGTACGGGGTGCAGGGAAGATGCCTTTTACACAATGCCATCAAACCATGGTAATAGTACCCCTGGTGGCCTAGCATCATAAACTTCAGTCTCATGCGATACGTGCTGAATCAAGAACATCACCAGACTGACCCCTGACCATGTTAGCACCTGAGTGGCCTTGCCACATATACAGACAATACAACCTGCTGCGCATCAAGACTGTGAATGGACCATCTTATGCCTAAAGAGGCAAAACCACATAAACAGATCAGCTGTAAGTCAAAGCTAGTGCGTGCCTAGACCTACCAAACATGCGAATGCATAGCACTCAGCATGCCTAAGCACTCCAGATCCAGTAACACCCTGGCTGATAAAACCCCTCCACAAAGCCTAAAGCTGACTCAGCCTAGAATCAAAACCACTTCCTGTGAAATAAACACAATGACCTCTCTGATAATCGGAGTGCTAGCAATGCAAAACACTCACGAATGACATTGTGGCATACTGAAAACAAAATAGCTCCAGTGAATAGACCTGGGCCAAGGTCAAAATCAAAGCCACTGCATGATGAGCAAGTCCATAGCCAATAGTGCCCTGAATGCCTAATCCGCCATAAGCTGTTCACATGGCTGGTCCAGCCCCCGGGTTAGTGTTTAAATCTAATTGGACCTCCAACAACTACAGGCCGCCTCGTCGCGTGGGGAAACTTGCAAATAATGAATGAATGATAAAGACCTGACTAGTCCTGAATAATCCGCAAAACTAAAAGTCCGTGCATGTGGCTGTAAATAGTGCTTTGAATGATCGGAATAAGTGCATCTTACCCATGCTAACATCAGACCTGCAACTCAAAGCCTCACCGTGGTCCCCCATCAGTAAGAATAGTCAAGATGGGTACCCAGGGTCTATGACTGACTGATAAAGTGCCCACTGCCTGAAATGAACTACGTCGAATGATGATGCACATGTGCTGTGCATAGCAATCAGAAATAGTACAGAATGATCAACCAAGTATAGACACCATGTACCGACCAACATGTTGGTACCACCATGAATGCCATCTGTCCCAGCCTCGAAATCCGTGCTGCCTCGTACATGCTATATGAACCTGAATAGACTGACCTGACCTAAGCAATCCTCCTCTGGGATGATAACCCGGTCTACCTGATGACCCTGCCATCGATGCCATACTCAAGCAATACAGCCTGTAAGCAATGGTGGGTGCGTAACCGCCTTGCGGCAATACTGATCCTATGACCCAAGTGAATGTAAGGTCCTGGATCCATGTCTGGATCAGGTCGCCATGATACACACACGCTCATTACCTCAAAATGGCATCAAATAAACTATCGGGTGCCAGTATGGGATAGGTGGGCAGCTCAGCGTGAGCTGAGGGTAGCAGGCCTACTATCTGGCATGCAGGTATCATCTATCCATCGATGGGCGAGCTGGATCAGGTCGAGCCTGCATCTGTAGCTCCCATCCACAGTCATCATGCAAATAGAGGGTATGTTATTGACTAGCCAAACGACATTCAGCCGGAGGCGATCCAGGTCATCCACTGGATCTATTTTCCATTTACCTAGGTACTACCCCATGTACAATCTGTGGATGCATACCCTCCAGCTAGGTTCTTTGACTAGATCTTACTTAGAATAGCCAGAGGCCAGATGACAGAGCGGATATCTGCATCATGGGATGGATCCATGATGGCCCATATCCGAGGCCTACTGATCTGAATGATCCGGATATCGACCGTGACAATCAGCATTTGAGGCATTCTACTACATCAGGTCATCACTCGATATAATGGGTTTCCGAGTGCTATATATACCAACTCAGTACTCATCAGCTGCACCTGGGCTTACTTACTACCAATACTACCGGTAGCTGATGGCATGAAGTACTATCGAGGGTAGCTGATAGACCTAGGCCATAGGCCATTGGGCCCTGGACGCAAAGGTGGCGACCGGCGCTATCTGATCCATGCAGTAGCTATCCTCATCAGGTAGTGCAGTGTACTGAATGTGTGGGATATAGGGGGACGGGCTATGTCCACCCGCAGCGGCATGACTGGATCTGAGCTCATCTCAGCGCGTCGGATGAGGTGCAGGTATAACTATAGTCCCATCTAGTCATCACCTATCGGTACCACCTAATTAGTAGCTAACCCCAATGCCCCATGTAATCTGCAGGTGTTTGGGAATATGCCTGACGTAGCATCTAGGGCTGCAGTATTTCACCAATATCTGTATGTGTTCAATCAGCGGCTATGCAGTATCCACTACGCGCTATGACCTGGATGATCATCTACTGGATCCCATATAGAGTACGGCCATTGAGGACTCGAGGGGTCCATAGGGACCGCCGGTATTTTAGGACGGCTTAAACTAGTATGGCATCTCTCATCAGCTGATATGCCTCACCTATCCACCTGCACACACACTGATGATGGGCCCCTTCCATGTAGCTATGGTGCCATCATGCATTCGGACCCAATGGACTTCATACATACAAACTACCGTAGTTACTAGATATCTGGATTAGCCAATGCACCCTAGAGTGGGGGATTAAGCTATCATTGGGTTTTAAGCAGGTACCGGCGGAGCTACGAATAGGTAGGAGCCCCCAGTCCAGGTGGGGAGGCGCCTCCAGCCATTGCACAATTACTTGATTTCACAAAATGGGTATGGAGCCCACTGAATGGGGAGGTGGAGGTCGGGGATAGGTCCCAGCCGTACTACCGTATGGCATATGAGTTCTAGTACCTAGGATGATAGGGAAAGAAAATGACTGTCAGGTCATTTCAAGTCCATAGTTGAGTATTGAGTTCCTGCGACTGTCTAAAAGTTCCTGCTGCAGGCCAATCATTAGCAATTCTTTCTGTGGGTAAAGGAGGTGAAGCAGTTGATCAGCTTTAGGGAAGTTCTAGAAACCGGCATACCTATATCAACTGAATCTGAAGGTTCCAGGATGATAAATCTTGAACTAAGGTGAGATTAACCCTATTTACTGCGCAACTTTTCCCTTTAAAGATGGCTTACTAGGGCTTCGAAATGCCACTTTGGTCAGGGAAGATGCCGCTTTAGGAACATCCTTTTTGAACTTCCAGATCTAACCAAATGACATACCATTTGGGGATTTAGGTCTTAGGGCCATTGCCTCCCTACTGTCTGGGACGTTTTTGTGCTAATTTGGGATCTACTCCAAGTTGGGCCACCCTATAGGCAAGTCGGTTCTGCAAGGATAAGCTGCTGATTAAAAAGATGGGGGGACTTGTTAAGTTGGTGCGTATTGGAACCAACAACCAATGCTTGAGGTATCAAATGAACCCTCAATTGCTTAACGCTCTGCTGGCATGATGGGTAGCCGGTGGAAGGCTTAGGCAAAAATGCACTGGCTCACGCACATTTTCATCTTTGGACGCTTAGGTAGGATCCGCTGGCATGGTGCCCCATGATGACGGGGTCAAACTCGTGGGATTTACAAGAAAGCCCTTCGTCCATACCAATCGCAGTGGGAATACTTTATACAAATCAGACACATGTAAAATTCTTGCAGCCGACGCCTTGGCGTCAGGTGAGACACTTCGAAGGGTTTTTAAAACATGCAAAAATTCTGGCAGCCCCGAATTTTTCTCAGGGTAAGTTTTTCATTTGGCCGGAATCCCCCGGGTAATAAACAAGGTTTTTCCCTATTCATGGGAGCAACCGACGTGACACTTCAAAATGGGAGCAAGAAATTCTGTGTGTGTGTGTGTCGCGAGATCCCTCCAGACGGTGTTGTCTTACTTTCGAAAATGAAATTTAAATTGGCTGACTGGCACACAAAAATATACCTCCAAACAAAAGCAAATGCACCAAAATGGCTTTTACGCATAGTAAAAGAAAGGAGAGGTATAGTAAGAGAAAAACAGGGGGCTGGAGGGTGGGTAACCAGGACTGCAACAGTGAATACACTAGAACGTCTACATTTATGGTAAGTATACACAACTGTACTATGTTCTTCGTGTTTCACTGTTGTAGTCATTACATTTGGGTAGATTCCCAAAGCTATGGCTGGGAGGATGGATTTATAGAGCATTAGGAATAGCTATAAGGCCCTGCAGGACAGCAGTGGCAAAGCCAGCTCTGGATTTAGAGAAGAGAGGTAAATGGTAATGTTTGGTGAACATATGAACTGAGCTCCAGGTAGCAGCTTCTAGAATGTCTCTGGTAGGAACCCCTCTGAGAAAGGCTGCAAAGGTAGATGCAGCCCTGGTGGAATGAGATCTGATCCCCTTGGGGTTAAGGTTTACCATGGTGCATATAGCAGAAACAAATACAATGGCTTATCCATTTGGAAATAATCTGCTTTGAAATAGCCTTTCCCTCCGCCCCTGCAGCAAATGCCACCAACAGTTGTTCAGATTTTCTTAGAGATTTTGTCCTGTTTAAGTAGAATCTAAGTTGTCTGTGTACATCCAATGAATGCAGAATCCACTCACCCTTGTTCTGTGAGTTGGGAAAGAAAGTTGTCAGATGAATGGTCCGATTAAGAGCCACACTGGATACCACCTTAGGCATGAAAGATGGATTGGTCCTGAGAGCCACCCTGTCCGGATGAAAAATAATGAAAGGCTCCACTGCCATAAGAGCCTGTAATTCTGAAATCCTTCTAGCTGAAGTGACTGCTAAAAGGAAAGCTGTTTTCCAGTACAGAAATTTTAGGTCTGCAGTAGCAGCTGGTTCAAAAGGAGGGAGAGTGAGTTTTTCCAAAACAAAATTGAGGTCCCATGCAGGAGTTGGTGCTCTCCTGGGAGGTCTTAAATTTTTGGCCCCTCTTAGATACTGCTTTAGCAGAGGATGAGAGAAGAGGGGAGGTTCTGTGTTGTAATGAGCTGAAATGGCAGAGGCATGGATTTTTATGGAAGAAAAAGATAGGCCCTTGTGAAGCATCTCAGTTAAGTATTGCAGAATCTGAGGAATATTGGGCATTGCTGTGCTTATTCCTTGTGAGTGGTTCCAGGCACAGAAACTTTTCCATTTGTCAGCATAAGATTTTCTAGTACTAGGCCTTCTAGCCTCCAAAATGACATCCATCACAGGTTTGCTGAGAGATGGCAAGGGTGAAATTAGTTTATTAGTCACACTGCAAGATTCAAAGTTTGGAGCAGAGTGTGCAGAATTTGGTAGTTCTGCTGAAACAGTAGGTAAGGTGTCTGAGGCAGGTGCCACGAAGGAAGGTGTGACACATTGCGCAGGAGTGGGTACCAGTGTTGGCGAGGCCAATTTGGAGCAAAAAGAATAATTTTTGGTTTGTCCTGTCTGACTTTTAGTAGAACTTTGGAGAGCAGGGGCAGAGGGGGAAAAGCATGGACTGATAGGTTTTTCCAGCTGAATGAGCATCCACTTTCCAAGCTTTTTTGTGATGAATTCTTGGGCAGTATTTGTCCAACTGATAGTTCTGGAGTGTGGCAAAAAGATCTATATCCGGGCTCCCCCATTTGCGTGTCAACATGTTGAAAACATGTGGTTCCAGTTTCCATTCGTGTGGGTCCATGAGATTTCTGCTTAGTTCGTCTGCCAGAGTATTTAGCTTTCCTGGCAGGAATTGAGCTTGTAGTTGTATTTGATAGGTCAAGGCCGTGTTCTACAATGCCATGGCTAGCCTGCAAAGGGTGTAAGAATGTGTACCCACCTGCTTGTTTATGTACCACATAACTGTGTTGTCTGTCTTTATCATTAGCTGTCCTGGATGAAGGTAGTCCTTGAAGGCTGTCGGTGCATTCTGTACAGCTAGCCATCTCTTTCTGATTGATATGTAGGTGCATTTGATTTGGGCTCCATTTGCCCTGAATGCACTTTCCTGCCAGATGAGCCCCCCCAAGCATAGTCTGAATGCATCTGTAGTTAGGGTTTGGGCAGCAGGGGGTGGAGTGAATGGCAGTCCCTTGTTTTGGTGGCAGGCCTCTGCCAACCACAGGAACTCTAGTTGCAGGCAAGGTATAATAGGAATAATTGTTTCCAGCTGTGACAATGTTGACTCCATAAACTTTTGAAGTACCACTGAAGTTTCCTCAGATGCAGTCTTGCATATGGAATTAAAAGACTGCAGGAGGCCATGAACCCGAAGGCTTGCAGAATTTGTCTTGCAGATAGCAGGGCTTTTGTGGCCACCTGTTTGAAGTAAGTCACCAACTGTATTTGCTTTTCTGGCGTAAGGTAAGTCATCTGGGCAGTTGTAGTCAAGCTTGCACCCAGGAATGTAATTTTGAGAGGGTACCAGTTGTGATTTCTTTTCGCTTATGGTGTACCCTAGCCAAGTTAGAATCCTTTTTACAAACGCCAGATGCTGTAGAAGAATGTCCTTGTTTTCTGCCTGAATTAGACAATCGTCCAGGTATGGATATATCTGAATTTTTCTTTGCCTGCAAAATGCAATTACTGGTGCCAGGCACTTTGTGAAGACCCTGGGCGCAGTAGATAAACCAAAGGGCAGTGCAGAGAACTGGTAATGCAAGTAGCCTGCTTTGAAGCAGAGGTATCTTTTGCAATATTCCCTGATTGGGATATGCAGGTAAGCCTCTTTTAAGTCTAGAGTTACCAACCAGGCATCTTTGCCTAGCATAGGTAGTATCTGTTGAAGAGTCAGCATCTTGAATTTTGGAATGTCCAGCAGTTTCCAATCGTGTGGGTCCATGAGATTTCTGCTTAGTTTGTCTGCCAGAGTATTCAGCTTTCCTGGCAGGAATTGAGCTTGTAGTTGTACTTGATAGGTCAAGGCAGTGTTCCACAATGCCATGGCTAGTCTGCAAAGGAGGTAGGAGTGAGTACCCCCCTGCTTGTTTATATATCACATAACAGTGGTGTTTGTCTGTCTTTATCATTAATTGTCCTGGATGAAGGTAATCCTTGAAGGCTGTCAGTGCATTCTGTACAGCTAGCATTTCTTTTTGATTGATATGAAAGTGCATTTGATTTCGGCTCCATTTGCCCTGAAAGCACTTCCCTGCCAGATGTGCCCCCCAAGCATAGTCTGAAGTGTCTGTAGTTAGGGTTTGGGTGGCAGTGGGTGGTGTGAATGGCAGTCCCTTGTTTTGGTGGCAGGCCTCTGCCCAGCAAAGGAACTCTAGTTGCAGGCAAGGTATGATAGGAATCATTGTTTCCAGGCTGTGAAAATGCTGACTCCATAGACTTTTTAAGTACCACTGAAGTTTCCTCATATGCAGTCTTGCATATGGAATTAGAAGAATGCAGGAGGCCATGAACCCCAAGGCTTGCAGTATTTGCCTTGCAGAAAGCAGGGTTTTTGTGGCCACCTGTTTGAAGTAAGTCACCAAATGAATTTGCTTCTCTGGTGTAAGGAAAGCCATCTGGGCAGTTGTATTCAGGCTTGCACCAGGAATTTAATTTTTTGAGAGGGTACCAGTTGTGATTTCTTTTTGTTTATAGTGTACCCTAGACAAGTTAGAACCCTTTTTACAAACGCCAGATGGTTTAGAAGAGTGTCCTTGTTTTCTGCCTGAATTAGACAATCGTCCAGGTATGGATATATCTGAATATTTCTTTGCCTGCAAAATGCAATTACTGGAGCCAGGCACTTTGTAAAGACTCTGGGCGCAGTAGATAAGCCAAAGGGCAGTGCAGAGAACTGGTAAATCAAGCAACCTGCTTTCTAGCGGAGGCATCTTCTGCAAGATTCCCAGATTGGGATATGCAGGTAAGCCTCTTTTAAATCTAGAGATGCCAACCAGGCAGCTTTGCCTAGCATAGGAAGTAACTGGTGAAGAGTCAGCATCTTGAATTTTGGAATGTCCAGAAAGGTGTTTAGAGTAGATAAGTCCAGAACTGGACACCATGATTTGTCTTTTCTGGGTACCAGGAAAAGTCTTGAATAGAAACCTTATCCATGTTCCTCTTCTGGTACTGGTTGAATAGCCCCCATGCTCATGAGGGATAGTACTTGTTTCTGGGCCTCTGGCCCACTGATTTGGGGGCAAATCTGGCCAACCGTTTGGAATTGGCAACATGTGGAAATGAAATCTGTATCCCTGGGATAATATATTTAAAACCCATTTGCCCTGGGTTATAAGTTGCCAGTTTCTTGCATTAAGAGCCAGTTTTCCACCCAAAGGGGCGGCTAAAAGGTAAGTGCTTGGTAAGTTTAAAGGGAAGTCATTGAGACTGCTTACCATAGGGAGGTGTCTTGTTGTTTCCAGATTTGGAAGAGGACGCACCCAATTGTTTTGTTCTGAAAGTCCCTTGTGACTGAAACCTGGAGCCTTTGGAATATCTGGGTTAGACCTGAGTGGCTCTCGAAGGAACTGGAAAGGACCAGTTCTTAGGCCAGTGCCTACTAAATCTTGGAGGTTGCACTTGTAAGAAATCTTTCACAGTTTGCATAGATTTAGCTTTATCTTCCATCTTTTTTTAAAACTTCTTCAGCCTTACTACCAAAGGGACGGTCCTGTTGTAAAGAAGCATCCAACAATTTTGCTTTAACATGATCAGGCAGACTTTGCTCTGAGCCAAGCATGCCTTCTTAGCACAGATCCAGTTACAGCAACCCTGCAAGAGGCCTCCAAGGAATCAAAACTACATTGCAAAGTATGTTTTCCAACTTGCTCAGCTGAATGTAATAAATCCTGCAAATCTTTATTTTCCACACAGAGATTAACATCATTTTCTGTTTAAGTAGTCCCATGATATGCTGTTGATATTTAAGCATATGAAATTGACAGTTTAAAGCCATAATTGCCATGGCTGCAGATGTGTAATCCTTCTTACCCCATCTATCCAGCGCCCTGGAATCTCTATCAGAAGGGGTAGGATTTTTAGCAGTAGAGGCCTTAATGCCCTTGGGACCCTGAGAAATGGTTTCAGGATCAGCAGTAGGATTTTTGAAAAGGAATTTGTGGGAGTCAAGAACCCTGTAGTATCTGTCTGGCTTACTAGGAGCCAGAGGCAGAGAATCAGGAGTCATACTAGATTCTGAAAAAACATCATCAACAATGACTAGAACAGGAGGTATAGCCAAAGGCCTATGCTGAGGAAGAAAAAGAAAATCCCCAAGTCTCTTTTTAGATTCAAAAAACTCCTGACTTTCCCAGTGGAAATGTTCCCTTAAGGTATGTAAAGTTTCTCCAAAAGAGAAATCCTCAGGGGGAGAAGCAGAAGGAATGGAATCTTCTGCGTCAGAGTCCTCATAAGTAGGTATAAATAAATCCTGTTCAGAAGAAGAATCAGAAGAAATGGAATCCTGATCAGAAGATTCATAATCAATGTCTTGCCTAGGCCTCTTAGCAGGAGGGGGTTGGCTATCCCTGATCAAGGTAATTAAATCTTCAGCGATTTTGATAATTTGTTTTTTAGGCATAGTGGCCTGCACACGTGGCCCAAGCATCGGCTTTTTAGACATAGAAGTAGATTTTGGCCTTAGTTTTGAATATGGTGTCTGTTTAATATACAAATCTTTAGGCCTGAAAACATCCTCAGAAGCCGGTGCCTGCATAGCGGCTGCGGACCCATCTAAGGTAGAGACATCCGCGGGTTCAATACTTGAAGCATCTTGCGGCATACCGGACTCTGAATGGGTCTCAGTAGAGGCCTGTGAATCAAAGTAGCGGGCATCAGGGGCTGTGAAAACGCCTCACTGAGCACCGGCGAACTAGCGACTGGTTTAGGAGAAGCGTCGTCAGTCTTGGACCTCGACTGCCTGTCTGTCTTTTTCTTTGCATTTTTTTAGGTATTCCAGTAGTCGGACTGCTAACCGACATCATTTCTGGATAGTTAAATTGCGAGCCAAAATATTTAGAAGCAAAAATGTACCAACATTTAATAATGCGTTGATTAAATCTAGCACAAAACCGATAGCAAGGTATGTTATGATCAGGGCCTAGGCAAGGAATACAGTACAAATGAAAAACCTTATGAGGTACTTGCTTCCCACAAGTAATGCAATTATTAACTTTTACTGAAATCGGTAAGAGCAAGAAAAAGTTTCCCCAACGGGGTACTTAGCTTTTAGTTGAAGACTTCGGTTCTGAAACTCGAAAACGAAAATTTCAAATGTCGGCCGACCGGCACTAGCGAACTGCTTCTGCTACGGGCACCGCGTGGCAAGAAAGACTGATGTAATGGCATTGGCTGCATGTTTTATACCCCTGACGACCTGACGTCATGGAAGAAGCAGCAACCGACACAGGACCCAAGACTTTGTTAATCAGGCCGACTGAGGGCAACCTGCCAGCAGATTACCCCAAATGTAATGACAGCAACAGTGAAACACGAAGAACATCCCTTTCCTTCCTGTCCTGAGGGGACAGATTCTATGGTGCCTAGCTTTAACAGGTCTGACAAAACTTGTGGCAGGAGATGAATTTGTGTTTTTTGGGGGGAAATGGAATATCTTTCATGGGTGTTTTTTTCTTTCCAGGATAGGAAGTACCCTTTTTGGATAATGAGCATGACCCACTGGTCTGTGGTGATGGATTGCCAGAGGAGGAAACAGTGGGGAAGGAGTGCAGAAAGTGGAAGGTGGGCAAGGCAGTCACGCATTACTGGGACCTCCTCTGTTCTGAAAGGGTTGACTGGGCTGAGGTGGTGATGCAGTAGATCTGGACGTGGTAGGTCTTCTTGCCCCTCTTCTAGATCTGGAAGAGGAAGCAGCTGCCTGTGGAGGGTTACACCTTACAAAAGTGGTTTTAGCAGGGTAGTTCCTGTAATACTTGGGAATGGGGGACACCAGCAGATGTTTGATGTCCTGTAATTCTTTACTTTTTTCCTGCAGATTCTTTAAGAAGTCTGCAGATTGTTCTCCAAAAAAGAAATTGTGATCCAGGGGGCGTCCAAGATCTTGGACTTGAAGTCTTAGATTTTGGAGTCTCAGCCAGGAGTATCTACTGAGGACAGAAGCAGATGCTGCAGAGTGAGCAGATGCTTCTGCAGCATTGTAGCTGAATCTAATGGAGTGCCTGGTTACTTGCTGGGCCAAGGGCAATTTGGAGGAAATGTCAGCCTTAATGGGACTGTCAGGAAAAGAAGCCAGCATGGAAGAGGCTTGAGTCACTAAGTCTAGAGCATACTTAGTCATGTGGGTCTGACAATTTATGGCTCTGAAAGCCAAAGTGGAGGATGTGTATACCTTCTTTCCCATCCTATCCATATATTTGCTATCTTTATCCGTGGGTAAGAGGGAGGTGGAAGGCAGCAGTCTAGACTGCTTATCAGGGGCGGTGGCAATCACAGCTGGGTCTGCCACGGGTGGTTTAACTAGGAATTTGTGCTCCCAGTGGTCAGGCTGCTTAAGGGCCAGTGGCTGGAAGTCTGGGGACTTAGAAGCTGAACTAAAGGCGTCCATATAAGCAGGTAGAACCGGAGGGACAGCCGAAGGGGAGGGGGATTCTACTTGAAGCAGCTCAAAGTACCTTTTTGGGTGTCAGTCATTTGGGAAGTATCCCATTTGAAGTAATCTTTCATCTTGGTGATGGTCTCATCAAAGGTAATATCCTCAGGGGGAGAATCCCCTTCCACAGATTCCTCATCAGGAGAATAATACTCCTGGGGAGATGCAATCTGGGATGTATATGAAATAGTGTCATCTGAGAAAGAAAAGGAAGAATCATGCTCTTCCTCCTTAATCTGAGAGGTCATGGGTGGGAGGGAAGAGGCAGATGCAGGCCTAGGGCTTAGTAAAGGCAGAGTAGTGGAGGTTGAGGCTGAAGGCTTAAGGGCCATAAAGGCCTGTATGAGACAGGAAGTGAAGGCCTGCCAATCTGGTAGGGCTTCTGCAGGGGAAGATGTATACTTGGTTTTCTGCTTCTTTTTGGTCGGGGTGGAAATTGGAACTGGACTGGAATCAGGTTTTGAGGTCAACATTTCCGAAGTCCGGATCCCGGTCAAAGGTACCACAAAATCTGGTTCCCCCTCGACATAGACAGTAGTCAGTGTCTGGGTAAGCTCCGAAGACATGCCGGTCTGTTGTGCAATGGCTTCCTCAAAGGATGTCACTGAAGTCAACGGATCCACCGAGCACTCAAATCCTAGATCGGCAGTTGGTGGGCCACTGGGTAGCGAAGCGGCAGGCGAGGAAGGCCTAGGAATCTTGGCCTCCTTGCACGAAGGTTCAGATGTGGCCTCCGATGTGGGATCCATTCTAAGGGCTAACCATTTAAGGCACTGGTTTTCTAGGTAAAGGTTTAAAGCAGCTAAATGGCTGCGTAGGGTCTTCGGCATAAATGATTGGCAAATTGAGCAGGCGCAATGGTTGTGCACCCTGCCTAAGCAAAAAACACACCTATCATGGGGGTCTTTATGGGGTGTCTGGCGCCCGCATTGGCACTTTCCCTTTTTACCTGACATCAGCTAAAGGCAACAACTAAGCCTAAGCAATAACAATTGGCAAAACAAGAAAAAACAGAAAACCACCAGGTTACTTAGCTTTATAGATGCGACGCCTGAGAAGGACGCCTGCAGCTGAAAAGTTCTGAGGATTGTGTGTGCAGACGTCATATTTAAGGCCGCTGGTTTACGGTCTTATGTCTGACGCCCCCACACACATTTCAACAGCCAAGCTGAAGCTTTTGTATAGAAGCCGACGTATGAGTTGCCTGAGGGCAGGAAATCCCACAACTAGAATACTCCAACATAGGAATAGAAAGACATTCCTAGTTCCAACACTGTCAATAAAGACACAGCCTGAATGTAAAAGTTTTTCAAGAACATAACCAGAGCAGCAGCCACTTCAGCAGCCTTCCTCAGAGGAGTACCAACCAAGGATATTTTGGAGGCTGCAACTTGGACTTCAGTGCACACTTTTACAAAGCACAACCACTTACCTCTTTACTCTAAATCCATAGCTGGCTTTGCCACTGCAGTTCTGCAGGGCCTCATAGCCTGTCTGACCTTTAGGAGTACCTTGGGGAGGAGAGGCAGAGGAGGAAAGGCATATACTGTAAGGGTTTTCCAGCTGAATGATAGAGCATCCACTTTCCATGCTTGTTTGTGATAAATACTTCTGCAGAATCTCTGTAGCTGGCAGTTGTGAGGGGAGGCAAATAGATCTATGTCTGGGCATCCCCATTTCCTTGTTATCATGCTGAAGACTTGTGGATCTAGTTCCCACTCGTGAGGGTCCATGAGGTTTCTGCTTCGCTCGTCTGCCAGAGTATTTGTCTTTCCTGGCAGGAATTGTGCTTGCACATGCACTTGATAAGTCAATGCTGTGTTCCACAAAGTCATGGCTTGTCTGCAGAGGGGGTAGGAATGTGTTCCCCCTTGCTTGTTTATGTACCACATGACTGTAGTATTGTCCGTCTTTATCAGCAGTTGTCCTGTATGGAGTAGATCCTTGAAGGCTGTCAGGGCATTCTGTACAGCTAGCATCTCTTTTTGATTGATATGAAGATGCATTTGGCTTGCGGGCCATATGCCCTGAATACATCTAGGCTTCTTATCAGGAGGGGGATGGGAACCCCTGATCAAAGTAATTAGGTCTTCGGCCATTTTAAGCATCTGTTTCTTAGGCATGGAAGTCTGTCCAGGAGAATGCTGTACTGGTTTCTTTGTCTTTAAAGCTGTTTTAGTCTTTGCCTTGGAAGCTGAGGTTGGCTTGACATTTAAAGTACAGTTTTGTACCTACCATAAATGTAGATGTTCGAGTGTAAACACTGCTGCAGTCATTACACTTGGGTTATCCTGCTGTCAGGCGGTTCCACAGTCGGCCTGAGTTCCAAAGTCTTGGTCCGGCGTCTGTTGCTGTCGCCTCCTCCCTGACGACAGTATGACAGGGGTATATAAGATGCAGCCGACGCCATTTTCTTCAGTTTTTCTTGCCCCAGATGTCAGGTGCCCCCAAATAGGTAGGCAATTCAAATTGCTAGTAAAGTATACATAACAAAAAGCAAACAACAACTTCAGTTAACAGCAAATACTCCCCATAGGCAGTAAAGGGTAGAAGATATAGGTACGTACCAGCAAGTAAGAGGGGAAGGATGGAAGGTAACCTGGACTGCAGCAGTGTTTACACTCGAACATCTACATTTATGGTAGGTACAAAACTGTACTATGTTCATCGTGGTACACTGCTGCAGTCATTACACTTGGGTGGAATCCCAAAGCTGAGGTAGGGTGGCTGGTTCTATAAGGCATTAGGGGTGGCTATAAGGCCCTGCAGCACAGCAATGGCGAAGCAAGCTCTGGATTTGGAGTATACAGGCAAATGGTAATGCTTGGTGAAGGTATGCACAGAACTCCATGTTGCTTCTTCCAAAATATCCTTGGTAGGTACTCCTCTGAGGTAGGCAGTTGAAGTGGCTGTTGCCCTGGTGGAGTGAGATCTAATGCTGCTAGGTACAGGTTTCCCATGGTGTGTATAGCAGAAACGTATACAATTGTCCTATCCATTTTGAAATAGTCTGTTTTGAAATGGCTTTTCCCTGTGCTCCTGCAGCATATGCTACCAATAATTGCTCAGATTTTCTGAAAGTTTTGGTTTTGTCCAAGTAGAAGCGCAACTGCCAGTGAATGTCCAAAGAATGCAGTAGCTTCTCCCCTTTACTCTGTGGTTTTGGATAAAAACTTGGCAAGTGAATAGTTTGGTTTAGAGTCACACTTGATATCACCTTTGGCATAAACGTAGGGTTAGTTCTTAAAGACACCCTGTCCTGGTGGAAAATGAGGAAAGGTTCCACTGCCATTAGTGCCTGTAATTCTGAAACTCTTCATGCTGATGTTATTGCCAGTAGCAGAGCAGTTTTCCAAGAGATATATTTTAATTCTGCTGTGTTACCTGGCTCAAAAGGAGTAATTTTTCCAAAACAAAGTTGAGGTCCCAATTTGAAGTAGGTGCTCTACGGGGTGGTCTTATGTTTTTAGCCCCTCTGAGGTACTGTTTTAGCAAAGGATTAGAGAAAATTGGTGGATCCGTGTTGTAATGAGCAGAAATGGCAGGGGCGTGGATCTTGATGGATGAGAAGGAGAGGCCCTTGTCCAACATCTCAGTTAAATATTGTAGTATCTGAGGAATGTTTGGGACAAGAGGGTCAAGGCTGTGAGCCTGGTTCCAGGCACAGAATCTCTTCCATTTATCTGAATAGGCTTTCCTGGTACTAGGCCTTTTGGCCTCCAGAATGACATCCATAACAGCTTTGGAGACAGGCATTGCTTGCTTGACTAAGGAATTTTCCATGCAGCTAGGTTTAAGGTCTTTAGCTGGTTGTGAAGTATCTGATTGTTGTGCTGAGTCAGCAGATGTGGGATTTGAGGTAAAATCCAGGGTGGTTCTTGTGTTAAGTTCTTTAAGATTGGGTGCCAGTGCTGGCGTGGCCAGTCTTGTGCAATCAGGATCATCTTTAGCTTTTCTTGCCTGGCTTTTATGAGTACCTTTGGAAGGAGAGGTAGAGGTGGGAAAGCATATACTTGTAGGTTTTTCCAGCTAAATGAGAGGGCATCCACTTTCCATGCTTGTGGATGGTAACTCCTTGTGCAGAATTTCTGTAGCTGGCAGTTCTTTGGGGGTGCAAACAGATCTGTGTGCGGGCTCCACCATTTCTGTCTTATCATTCTGAATATTTGTGGATTCAATTCCCATTCGTGGGGATCCATGATGTTTCTGCTCAAGTCGTCTGCCAGTGTGTTTTTCTCTCCTTGCAGCAATTGTGCTTGCAGATGAACTTGGTAGTCTAGAGCTGTGTTCCACAAGGTCATGGCTTGTCTGCAGAGGGGGTAGGAGTGTGTGCCCCCTTGCTTGTTTATGTACAACATAACTGTGGTGTTGTCTGTCTTTAGTAATAGTTGTCCTGGATGCAGCAGGTCCTTGAAAGCTATAAGGGCATTTTGTACAGCTAGCATCTCTTTTTGATTGATGTGAAGATGCCTTTGTTCTGTGGGCCACTCGCTCTGAATACATTTTCCTGCCATGTGTGCTCCCCAGGCATGATCCGATCCATCTGTTGTCAGTGTTTGCCTGGCTGTGGGTTGAGTAAAAAGCTGTCCCTTGTTGAGGTGACAAGCTTGAGCCCACCATCGAAACTCCTGTTGAAGGGAAGGAATTAGTGGTATAACTGTTGCCAAACTTTGACAGTGTCGAGACCATACACTCTTTAGGTACAATTGTAGTTTCCTCATATGCAGTCTGGCATATGGAATTAGTAGTATGCAAGATGCCATGTAACCCAAGGCCTGCAGAATTTTTCTTGCAAGGAGTTGGTTCTTTGTTGCCATCAATTGAAAGTATTGAGTCAGTTGTCCTTGCTTGTCTGGCGTGAGATAAGCCATCTGGGCCGTTGTGTTCAAGCTGGCACCCAGGAATATTATCTCTTGTGAGGGCACTAGTTTTGATTTCTTTTCGTTTACTGTGTACCCCAGGCAGCTTAACTTTTTTACAAAGCCAGATCCTTTAGAAGAATGTCCTTGCTCTCTGCTTGAATCAGGCAGTCATCCAGGTACGGATAAATTTGAATTCCTTTCTGTCTGCAAAATGCAATTACTGGTGCCAGGCACTTTGTGAAGACCCTGGGCTCAGTAGATAAGCCAAAGGGCAGTGCAGAGAATTGATAGTGCATTGAACCAGCTATGAATCTGAGGTATCTTCTGCAGTTTTGTCTGATAGGGACATGCAGGTATGCCTAATTGAGGTCCAAGGTCACGAGCCAAGCTTCCTTGCCCAGCATGGGAAGAAGCTGCTGTAGTGTCAACATTTTGAATTTCGGAACATCCAGGTAAGTGTTTAGAGAAGAAAGATCCAGAATGGGCCTCCAGGCTTTGTCCTTTCTGGGAACCAGAAAGAGTCTTGAGTAAAATCCTTGTCCTTGCTTCTGTGGTGGTACCTTTTGAATAGCTCTCATGTCCATGAGTGCTGTAATTTGTTTTTGCGCCTCTGCCCATTGATTTGGTGGCAGATTTGGCATTCCTTTTAACCTTGGCAGAGTGTGAAAGTGGAACCTGTAATCTTGAGATACAATGTTGAGAACCCATTTGTCTTTGGTGATCCAATGCCAATTGCGATAGAAAAGTGCCAGTTTTCCTCCTAAGGGGGCTGCCAAGAGTGAGCTGCTTGGCAGCTGTAGTGGGAAGTCATTGAGGCTGCTTTTTATATGGTCGGAGCCTGTCTTCCCCTTCTTTCTGGCCTGGTGCACCCCATTGTCAAGGCCTGTAAGGACCTTGTGGTTTACCTCCACCTCTTGGACGTCTGTATCTGCCCCTTTGAGATCTGTCGGTAACTGGAAAGGACCAATTCTTTGTTGGCCAATTTCTGCTAAATCGAGGAGGCTGAACCTGTAAGAAATCCTTCACAGTTTGCATAGATTTTGCCTTATCCTCCATCTTCTTTAATGCCTTTTCTGCCTTCATTCCAAATAACACATCCCGCTGCAAAGTTGCATCCAATAATTTTGCTTTAACATGATCTGGTAATGTATGTTCTTTTAACCAAGCATGTCTTCTAATGACAGAGCCTGTAACTGCTGCTCTACAGGGGGCCTCTAAAGAATGAAAACCACATTACAATATGTTTTCCCACTTGTTCAGCTGCATGCAATAAATCCTGCATTTCTTTAAAATTAGGAGGATCTGAATCTAGAAGCATTTTTTGTTTCAACTGAGACATCAAAAATTGCTGATATTTTAGCATGCGAAACTGGCAATTTAAGGCTCTCATTGCTAAAGTTGCAGACGTATATACTTTCTTTCCCCATCTGTCTAATGCTCTGCAATCTCTGTCAGAGGGAACTGTTTTTTTTTGCTGATGAGGCCTTAATCCTTTTGGGTCCCTGAGAAATAGTTTCAGGGTCAGCAACAGGGCTTTTATACAGAAATTTGTGAAAGTCAGGAACTCTGTAATATCTGTCAGGTTTAACTGGGGCTGGAGGTAATGAGTCATGATTTAAGCTGGATTCAGTATACACATCATCCACAATATCTAACACTGGCACAATAGCAAGGGGTCTGTGTTGAGGTAATAAAAGGAAGTCTCTGAGCCTTTTCTTGGATTCTGAGTAATACTGGCCTTCCCAATGGAAATGCTCCCTCATGGTGTGTAAGGTTTCCCCAAAGGAGTAGTCCTCAGGCGGAGAGGCTGATGGAATAGATTCCTTAGCATCAGAATCCTCATAAGGGGGTAAAGAATATCCTAGGTCCGAGGATGAATCTGAAGAAATGGACACCTGGTCGGATGAGTCATAGTCTGCATCCTGTCTGGCCCTTTTATCAGGAAGGGGATGGGACCTCCTGATCAGGGTGATTAGGTCTTTTGGCCATTTTGAGCATTTGTTTCTTAGGCATGGAGGCCTGTCCTGGAGAATGCTGTATTTATTTATTTGTTTTTATGGGAGGCTTAGACTTAGCAGAGGGTTTAATGCTTAACTGAGTAGATTTGAAAACACCCTCTGAAGTTGTGGATTGCTCAGCTACTTCGGTTCCCTCTCCAGGGTTAGTTTCGGTAGGCTGAAAAACTTGTGCATCCGAAGGCCCAACCAGGTCCATGTGGGAGTTGGAGGCGGCCTGTGGTTCTGCAGAAGCGGTCGTCAGGGGCTGCGAATGCGCCTCGCTGAAAACTGGTGAACGGCCTAGAAGAGGCCTCATCAGTTTTGGGCCTCGGATGCCTGTCCTTGTCTTTGCGCTTTTTATGTATTCCGGTCGTCGGAAGTTCTGACGGCATGGTGTAATTGAGTTTTCTGCCAAAATAATGTCGGGCAAAATCAAACCGACGTTTAATAGTGCGCTTGTTAAACCTAGCACAAAACCGACAACCAGTGACTTTGTGGTCTGGGCCTAGGCATGGGATACAATGGGAATGGAAATCCTTATGCGGTATTTGCTTCCCACAAGAAATACAATTATTAACTTTTACTGACATCAGTCTGAGGCAAGAAAAAGTTTCCCCAATGAGGTACTTAGCTTTGTAGACGATTTCGGTTCTGGATTCGGAATGAAAATCTCAGGAGTCGGCCGACCGGCACTTGCGAACTGCTTTTGCTTCGGGCACCACGCGGCAAGAAAGACTGAAGAAAGTGGCGTCGGCTGCATCTTATATACCCCCTGTCGCACTGACGTCAGGGAGGAGGCAACAGCAACAGACGCCGGACCAAGACTTTGGAACTCAGGCCGACTGGGGAACCACCTGATGGCAGGATAACCCAAGTTTAATGACTGCAGCAGTGTAACACGAATATCTGTGTAGGTCTGAAAACACCCTCAGAAGCAGATGCCTGCTCAGCTGCTCCGGACCCATCTGAGGGAATAGTTTCAGAGTATCCAATACCTTGAGTATCCAGAGGTCTAGTTGTCTCCACGTGGGATTCAGAAGCAGCCTGTGGTTCTGAGGTAGCGGGCGTCAGGGGCTGCAAAAGCGCCTCACTGAGAACCGGCAACTGGCCTAGCAGAGGCCTCATCATCGGTTTTGGACCTCGGATGCCTGTCCTTTTCCTTGCGCTTTTTATAAACTTCGGTCGTCGGCTGTTCCAATGGCATTATATAATTAAACCTTCGGCCAAAGTAATGAAAGGCAAAATCGTACACTTAATAGTGCATTGTTAAATCTAGCAAAAAAACGACAGCTAGCAATGTTGTGGTTAGGGCCTAGGCAAGGAATACAGTAAGAATGAAAATCCTTATGAAGTATTTGCTTCCCACAAGAAATACAATTGTTAACTTTTTCTGACATCGGTCTGGAGCAAGAAAAAGGTTTCCCCAATGGGGTACTTAGCTTTATTGAAGACTGCAGATCTGAAATTCGATTTCGAAAATCTCAGGTGTCGGCCGACCGGCACTTGCGAACTGCCTTTGCTTTGGGCATCGCACAGCAAGAAAGACTGAAGAAAATGGTGTTGGCTGCATCTTTTATACCCCTGGCGCACTGACGTCAGGGAAGAGGCGACAGCAACCGATGCCAGACCAGGACTTTGGAAATTCTGGCTGACTGCGGGTAGCCTGCCAGCAGGATAACCCAAGTGTAATGACTGCAACAGTGAAACACGATGAACATCTGTGTACTTAAAATTACACAGAGCCTAGTACACTTACAAAACATCAATTGCATTTTTTTCTAGCTCCTTAATCAAATTCAATACAAAAAAAAAAAACTTGGCGCCAGAATACAACCTTTTAGACAGTAAAAAAGCTGAGAGAACCCAGGAAGCATACATAAATACTAAGCAAAATAAATGAAATAAATCATTAAATTAAATATATTCAATTAAAATTCTCCAGTCGCATTAGCTATTTTAGCAAGCAACCCTCAAAGTAGCATATTTCATTATGTGCATCTGCTGCTTGTTAGCTGGGTGAGTGAGCTAGTCCAAAGACCCTTTTTAGTCACGATGTGGGCCCATACGGCAAGATTACAGAGGTTATAAATAGAGTTCAACAGTAATAGATTTGTTTGCAATTTTGAGAGAATACATATGCACAAATAGCGTTGTTGCCTTAAAGCAAGAGGTTCTCCTGTTCGATTCTTGGCTGGAGTGCCTTCTGTGTGGAGTCTGCATGTCCTCCCCGCAGTCGAGTGGCCTCCAAAAGACATGCGTGAATGGATATACCTTCGCTGAAGGTTGGGCGTTGGGCTGGCAATTTGGCACCATAAAAATCTACTGCCAATCATTAGCGGACTGGAGTTCCGCTGTGGCGACCCCTAACCGCCGAAAAGACAAACAACAGCATATGCACAAATTAAGTATGAAAAGTATATTAAAGTAAATTTGAAGATATTTATTAATCAATCCCCCCAACCTTTACTTTAAGACTAAGGAAACAGAAAGCACACACTGACATACAACTGTGTAGAGAAGTAAACCATCAAGCCAAGAGATGTGATGCCTGGCTTAACATAGTGATTGCAGACTACATACACTATATACATTAGCTTAAAATATGGTTTACACACATTAAAAGTATTGGACACTATTCTGATGTGGGGTTAGAATAGAGTCTGTGCATGGAGTCGATGCAGCTTCTGTTAACTATTACTCCTGCAAAAACTTACATGCTATTTCATTGAGGGCATGTTCATTAAGCAATTACTTAAAACACATGTAGAACTTTGACTTTTTATCGGAGACAACAGATTCCATAGTGCAGGACCTAATCTGAAAAAAGATGTACTTTCTAATAAGTTGTTTTGAAAGGGGGCCGACTCAATGAAATAACACTGTTGCTGACGTTTCTTAGAGAATATTACTTGTCCTAGTGGAAGTTTTCTCTTCTATGGACAGCAGTAACCTTCATTTAAACCTTTAATATATTAGTGTACCTAAGAGGTAGGTTGATCTTTCTGTGAACCCAGGAGAGTTTAAGTAGGCTGCAGTGGTGCTAAGAGGGTCTGCGAGCAGTGCAAATCTGTACATTTTGTTTTCTGCAGTCTAGAGCATGTGAAGACTATAGGCAGACTGAAAGGCTAGTAATGGTAAAACAGTACTCCAATCTTGGGAGAAATGCATTTTTCCAAAGTGAAGTTTGAACAGCAGAGAGAGAGAAGGTTTGAAATTCTATAGCACACTTTTATTTGTGATAAAATCGTGTTAACTGTATTGTCAGAGTATGCCCGCTGAAGGGGAGGAAAGGGTCAAGGGTATGACCAAAATAGTTATATTCCGACATGAAGGGTATACACTACTGTTACAGTTTTCAGTTGCTGCTAAGTGTAGGGATTGTAGAACTTTGTGAGGGGTAGAAAATGCACCATATTGGACTTTTTATGGTTAATAAGGAGGCTGATGTTCTCTGCCCAGGTGCAGAGGTTAGCAAAGGATGGTTAGACCTGTTTTTTGTAGGCGGGGAGGGGGTTATAATGCAACATTTCATGAGGGAAAGCCTTCTGTGATGTTGTTAATGAACAGTGAGAATACTAGGGGCTGTGATGCTTGTGAGAACACTTGTGTTGAGAGTTCCACTTGATGAAACATTGTTAGAAAGGCCTTGAAAGATACCGTTTAAGATGGCATAGGAACCATTTCATTGTATTTGTACTAAAGATGGATTTTTGCAATTTGGTAATAGGTGCTCTCCTTAAACAGAACATATTTTAAAGACATTCCTCCCTTACAAAATTCACCACTTGTTCCACCATAGCAACTTTAAATCTACCCACTTTACCTCCACTGTACTGATACAAAATGCATTGTAACTGAACTTCCAGGTGCAATTTTTTCTCCCTGCAAATATTCCATGATTTTATCTTTAAATTTTCTGTCAGTGCCACTAGTATAATACAACTCACAGAAACAGATCAGGGCTTACACTACTGAAGTACAAGTAACATCCTCTTTAAGCATAAATCTAATACAATTTAATTCATAAAACTCCTTACTAACAACAGCACATATTACAAAAATTTGAACTTTCCTGTCCATCCATCCATCCAGCCAGCCAGCCAGCCATCCATCCATTCGCCATTGTTGTTCCTCCCTCCCAAACTCTCCTTCATTACATACTGCAATCCATGGCTTAAGTGAATAACTGTTGTTTTTAAGAAATGCTACTAATCCATCTTTGGTTCTGATGTTTAAGCTCATCTTCCCTCCCTCATTTAGGGACCAAGATGTTAATGGGTAAAATGTCATCTCTGACTTCAGCAGCTGCTCTATTTTAAAGCACCCCAAAACTGCAATGCATCAATAATCATGGTAGAAGACAGAAAAACAAAACATTATGTATGACATATAATGATAAAGATGGTCTCCTTTCCCTTACTTCCTCAAGCCTAAATGTTAACACACAAAGAACTATTGTACTATAGTAAAAGAAAAAAAGTAATTGGTCGGATCTGGCACAGCATAATGTCTGTAGGGTACACAAACAATGAAATAAACTGTATCTGTAAACTAGCAAGAGAGGCAATCATAGCGTAGAATTAATCAAAGCCTGCAGATGGTCACAAGAGTCGAAGTACATGAAGCAAAGGGTTTTCAACCTAGAAGTTCAAATGGCAACTTAAAGTAGGAGTACTGCAGAGGGGAGCCCTCTGACCCAAACCAAAATGAAGAGCAGCTTCAGCACAACCACTGCTGATTCTGCCGGTCCTGCCACCACTCACCACAAATTTGGATGGTACCAATGAACCTATGCTGAAAGGAACAGGACAAGGCAATCATCAATCACATCCTGTCAACAAGAACACTTCACATAGCTAAACTTAGCTAAGGAAAACCAGGATAACAGTGTGCTCTGAACTGTCCAAATGGTCTTAAATGTTAATCAATGTACCTCCAAGCAAAAAAGTACTTGTCTTAACTTCCTAAGACTTCCATTAGTGACATCACAGAAATGAGTCAGCAACACAGTATGTAATACATGTTGTCTGGCTCAGTAAACTTGCCATGTAGTCATTCATGCTCACTAAAAAATGTAGTTCACTTTAAGGAGCACCACTTAGCTTACAAAATAACTAAAAATGCCTTTCTTGCCATTTTTAGCCAGCATTACACATCCTTTCCTAACTGCTTCTTAGACCGCATGCTCCCTCTAGCACTTTTTCTGCTGTCTCAAGTGCAGCTCATTTAGTGTGCTGAATTTTTGTTTATCTGTTCAGACTTGGGTGAATGCCTTCAGTGTAGCATCCGGCTATTTTATGCTGCAGAGAAAGCAGGTATGAAACTGGGAAGCAGTGCAAGGTATCTGTAAGCTCAGTGAAACAGGACATATATACCATACTGTAGCAAACACAGAACGTCCATGCCAAAAGTACTGTAACTAAAGTAACTTGCACTGCGAACAGAACATGGTGACAGCTAATGAAAGACGTCTAGGGTAGGTTAGGAGATTAAAGCACAAAAAAAAATATTTTTCCCTGTCCGTTAATGTCATTTTGACAGCCTTCCCAGTGTCCCACATCCCACAATGGTACTGCTGGCACTTCAATTCCCCACACAGTCATGCCAAAATTTAAGCCAGGATCAGCGAGGAACCCAATGGCATCCTTAGGAGGTTCTGCTGTCCATCTTCTAGCTCCCCCCGATCCCTGCAGTGTGCTCATCAACAAACATCAAAGGGCAACACACCCCCTTTGGACTACACCTCCCCTTAGGGAGTGTTATCAATAAATGCCCTTACTCCAGGATGGGCACTCCAATCCCTGGCTCTCCATCAGCCCCACAAGCCACTACATGAACCAAGGTCATGTGGGCTGTAGCCATGGCTTTATCCACCTATGCCACTCAGAGTGGCTTAGTCACAAAAATATTTAAGAAAAAAAACAAAATAGCTTTGCAAAAGGTAAAATGGGAACTGAAAAACAATGGGTTATTAAAGTAAATCATATCCTCACCACTCTATGATTCAGACATTCCAGGTAACTACCATGATTTCTTGGTCAAGAGAACAGAAATAGTCCCTGTTTCAGACATCCTGAACTGTATCATTATCATCATGGAAGTGTGTGCAAGCAGTCGGCCACATTTCCATTTTACACTTGGGATAATTTGGGGTAACACACTATTTGACTTCATAAGACATTTTTGTACCTACCATAAATGTAGATGTTAGAGTGTACACCCTGCTGCAGTCATCACAATTGAGTTATCCTGTCATCAGGCGGTCTCGCAGTCGGCCGGAATTCCAAAGTCTTGTTCCGGCGTCGGTTGCTGTCGCTTCTTCCCTGATGTCAGTGTGCCAGGGGTATATATAATGCATCCGACGCCATTTTCTTCAGTTTTTCTTGCCCCAGATGTCAGGTGCCCCCCAAAAAAGGTGGTCAGTAATTAGTACCAAATTAAGTAATTTTTGCACAAACACAAAATCCCTCCAGCTATAAGCAAACACATCAGGAAGGTATTGTAGAGAATTAGCCAGTTAGATCAGAGGGGATGGAGGGAGGGTAACCTGGACTGCAGCAGGGTGTACACTCTAACATCTACATTTATGGTAGGTACAAAACTGTACTATGTTCATCGTGTTACCCTGCTGCAGTCAACACACTTGGGTAGAATCCCAAAGCTAAGGATGGGTGGCGGAGTTATAGAGGGTTAGAGGAGGCTAGAAGGCCCTGCAGAACTGCAGTGGCGAAGCCAGCTCTAGTCAGAGTAAAGTGGTAAGTGATAGTGTTTGGTAAAGGTGTGTACTGAACTCCAAGTTGCAGCTTCCAAAATCTCCTTGGTTGGAACCCCCCTGAGGAAGGCTGTAGATGTAGCTGTTGCCCTGGTAGAGTGGGGCCTAATGGTAGCAGGAACTGGTTTTCCATGATGGGTATAGCAAAAATGAATGCAATGTCCTATCCATTTGGAAATGGTTTGTTTTGATATAGCCTTCCCTTGTGAAGCTGTAGCATATGATACAAAGAGCTGGTCAGATTTTCTGAAAGCCTTAGTTTTATCCAGGTAGTAACAAAGTTGCCTGTGAATGTCCAAGGAATGCAGGAGTCTTTCTCCTTTGTTCTGTGGATTTGGGAAGAAGGTGGGTAAGTGGATGGTTTGATTTAAAGCCACACTGGAAACCACCTTAGGCATGAAGGAAGGATTAGTTCGTAGAGAAACTCTGTCTTGATGGAAAATGAGGAAAGGTTGCACTGCCATTAGTGCCTGCAGCTCTGAGATTCTTCTAGCTGAAGTTATTGCTAGCAGCAGGGCAGTCTTCCATGATAGAAACTGTAGAACTGCAGAGAAAGCTGGTTCAAAGGGAGGTAGCGTAAGTTTTTCCAGAACAAAATTGAGGTCCCCATGTTGGTGTAGGTGCTCTCCTGGGGGTCCTAATGTTTTTTGCCCCTCTGAGGAACTGCCTTAGAAGTGGATGTGAAAATAAGGGTGGATCCGTGTTGTAGTGGGCTGAAATAGCTGATGCATGGATTTTAATGGAAGAAAAAGAAAGTCCTTTGTGCAACATCTCAGTTAAATACTGTAGAATCTGAGGCATATGAGGCTGAAGTGTGTTTTGGCCTTTAGCTTGGTTCCAGGCACAAAACCTTTTCCATTTGTCCGAATAGGCCTTCCTGGTGCTGGGCCTCCCAGCTTCCAGAATAACATCCATAACTGCTTGGGAAAAAGGAGCTGGCTGGATGCTTAGGTGATTTGCCATGTAGCCAGATTTAAGGTTTTGAGCTGGTTGTGAAGAATCTGATTGTTTTGCTGTTTTGCTGTGTGAGCAAATGGGCAATTTGTGGTAAAATCCAAGGTGGGCCCTGGGCCATATTCCTCAATAGTGGGTACCAGTGCTGGCGTGGCCAGTCTGGGGCTATGAGTATCAGTCGTGGTCTCTCCTTTCTGACTTTCAGAAGCACCTTTGTGAGGAGAGGCAATGTAGGGAAGGCATATACTGTCAGGTTTTTCCAACTGAATGAGAGTGCGTCCACTTTCCAAGCTTGATGGTGAAGTGTCCTTGTACAAAATTTTGTTAGTTGATAGTTTTGAGGACTGGCAAACAGGTCTATGTCCGGAAGGCCCCATTTTTGAGTTATCATTGCAAATACTTCTGGATTAAGTTTCCACTCGTGGGGATCCATGATGTTTCTGCTGAGGTCGTCTGCCAATGTGTTCTTTTTTCCTGGCAGGAATTGAGCTTCTAACTGAACTTGGTAAGCCAGAGCTGTGTTCCACAAGGTCATTGCTTGCCTGCATAGAGGGTAGGAGTGTGTACCCCCTTGTTTGTTTATGTACCACGTTACTGTGGTGTTGTCCATCCTTATTGTAAGTTGTCCTGGATGTAATAGATTCTTGAAGGCTGTCAGAGCATTCTGTACAGTTAGCATCTCTTTTTGATTGATGTGCAGATTCCTTTGATCTGCAGTCCACACGCCTTGAATGCACTGTCCTGCCATGTGTGCCCCCCCAGGCGTATTCCGATGCATCTGTTGTCATAGTTTGCCTGGTTGGGGGCAAGGTGAAAGTCTGACCCTTGTTGAGGTGACATGCCTGTGACCACCATAGAAACTCCTGTTGTAGGCAGGGAATGAGAGATATCATTGTGTCCAAGCTGTGGCTGTGTTGAGACCATACGCTTTTTAGGTACCACCGTAATTTCCTCATATGCAGCTTTGCAAATGGTATTAGTAGTATGCAAGATGCCATGAAGCCCAAGGCCTGCAGAATTTTTCTTGCAGGTAGTTGGGTCTTTGTTGCCATTGTTTTGAAATATTGAGTCAGTTGTAGTTGTTTGTCTGGCATCTGATAAGCCTTCTGGGCCGTTGTATTCAAGCTGGCACCCAGGAATGTCAAATTTTGTGAGGGTACTTCTTTTGGTTTACTGTGTACCCCAGGCAACTTAGATGTTTTACAAAAGCCAGATGTTGTAAGAGGATGTCCTTGCTTTCTGCTTGGATGAGGCAGTCGTCCAGGTATGGGTATATTTGAATTCCTCTTTGTCTGCAGTATGCAATTACTAGTGCAAGGCATTTTGTGAAGACCCTGGGCACAGTAGATAAGCCAAAGGGCAGTGCAGAGAATTGGTAATGGGTTGAACCTGCAATGAAACGGAGGTATCTTCTGCAACTTTGTCTGACAGGGACATGCAGGTATACCTCCTTGAGGTCCAACGTTACTAGCCATGCTTTCTTGCCCAACATGGGAAGAAGCTGCTGTAGTGTTAGCATCTTGAATTTGGGTACTTGTAAGAAGGTGTTTAGAATTGAAAGGTCCAGAATTGGTCTCCAGGCATTGTCCTTTCTGGGAACTAGAAAGAGTCTTGAGTAAAATCCTTGGCCTTGCTCTCGAGTAGGTACCAGTTGAATGGCTCTCATGTCCATGAGAGCTGTAATTTGTTTTTGTGCCTCTGCCCATTGATTTTGTGGCAGGTTTGGCATTCCTCTTTTCATTGGCAAGGTGTGAAAATGGAATCTGTATCCTCGTGAAATTATGTCTAGGACCCATTTGTCCTTTGTGACAATGTGCCAGTTGTCTGAAAAGAGTGCGAGTTTTCCTCTCAAGGGGGCTGCCAAGAGTGTGTTGCTTGGCCAGATGAGGTGCAAGTCATTGAGTTTGCCTTCTGGTAGTTTGGGACCTGTCTTCTCCTCCCTTCTGTGTTGCAGTGCCCCATTGGCGAGGTTTGTACTGGGCTTGTGGTTGTCCTCTGCCTCTTAGACATCTGTATTTACCCCTCTGTGGTCTGTCAGTAGCTGGAAAGGACCAATTTTTTGTTGGCCAGTTTCTGCTGAAGCGAGGGGGCTGCACCTGTAGGAAATCTTTGACTGTCTGCATAGATTTTGCCTTATCCTCCAATTTCTTTAAGACGACTTCTGCTTTAACTCCAAAAAGAACATCCTGCTGTAAGGGAGCATCTAGAAGCTTTGCTTTAACATGATCAGGCAGAGTTTGTTCCTTTAACCAAGCATGCCTACGTATAACAGACCCAGTGACAGCTGCTCTGCAGGAAGCCTCCAAAGAATCAAACCCACATTGTAAAGTATGTTTGCCCACCTGTTCAGTTGCATGCAACAGATCCTGCATTTCTTTCAATTCAGACTGTTGAGGGAGTGTGCTCATTTTTTGTTTTAACTGAGACATTAGAAATTGCTGATATTTTAGCATGTGAAATTGGCAATTTAGTGCCCTCATAGCTAGAGTGGCTGAGGTGTAAACCTTTTCCCCCCACCTGTCTAGTGCTCTAGAGTCCCTTTCAGAGGGTACAGGATTTTTTGCCATAGAGGCCTTAGCCCCTTTGGGACCCTGGGAGATAGTCTCTGGATCAGCAACAGGGCTTTTATAAAGAAATTTGTGGGAATCAAGCACTCTATAGTACCTGTCAAGTTTGGCCGGAGCAGGAGGCAGAGAATCTGGGTTCAAACTGGATTCTAAGTAAACATCATCCACAATTGTCTAAAACTGGGGGGATGGCAAGTGGTCTGTGCTGGGGGAGTAAAATAAACTCTCTGAGCCTTTTCTTTGAGTCAGAGTAGTCCTGACCTTCCCAGTGAAAATGTTCTCTCATAGTGTGTAAAGTTTCCCCAAAGGAGTAGTATTCAGGAGGAGTAGCTGAGGGAATAGAATCCTCAGCATCAGAATCTTCATAAGGGGAGAAGGAGTAATCTTGGTCCTCAGAGGAGCCTGAGGAAATAGACACTTGTTCAGAGAAGGCATAATCTTCCTCTTGTCTAGGCCTTTTGTCGGGTGGGGGTTGGGAACCCCTGATTAAAGAGATCAAATCTTCAGCCATTTTGAGCATCTGTTTCTTAGGCAGGGGGCCTTGAACTGCAGACTGAAGTGCAGTCTTTTTAGGTTTAATAGGAGTCTTAGTCTTAGTATACGTTTTTATGGTGAGCGTAGTCTGTCTGAAGATGCCTTCAGAAACAGAAGGTGTTTCTTCAGCACCGACATCTTTTTCAGCAGTGTCGTCGGTAGGGGCTAAACAAAATGGCTGCGTCGGCCTAGTACTCTCCGCCAAAAGCGCCAAAGTGGTCTCGGGTTCCAGATCTGCGGCAGTCAGGGGCTGCATCGGAGCCTCACTGAAGACCGGTGAACCGGAGACCGGACCAGCCGAGGCTTCGGAGTCTGGCTTGGGTCTAGGCTGCCTGTCCTTATCCTTGCGTTTTTTGTGCACGCCGGTAGTCGGTTGCTCTGACAGCATAGTGTAGTTAAATTTTTTACCAAAGTAGTGTTGTGCGAAATCAAAGCGTCTTTTTATAGTACGCTTATTAAACCTAGCACAAAAATGACAACCAGTGATGTTGTGGTCTGGGCCTAGGCAAGGTATGCATTAAGAATGAAAATCCTTATGAGGTATTTGCTTCCCACAAGAAATACAATTGTTAACTTTTTCTAACATCGGTCTGAGGCAAGAAAAGTTTCCCCAACGGGGTACTTAGCTTTACTGAAGACTTTGGATCTGAAATTTGACTTCGAAAATCTCAGGAGTCGGCCGACCGGCACTTGCGAACTGCTTCTGCTTCGGCCACCGCGCGGCAAGAAAGACTGGAGAAAATGGCGTCGGATGCATTATATACTCCTGGCGCACTGACGTCAGGGAAGAAGCGACAGCAACCGATGCCGGACCAAGACTTTGGAATTCTGGCCAACTGCGGGACCGCCAAAGTGTGATGACTGCAGCAGGGTAACATGATGAACATCTGCTCCGTTAGTCCCCATGTCAGGGAGGTGAACACAGCAGTGCTCCTGATTCTAAAACACTAACTGAGCTTGTAAAACAATGTGACTATGATTTTTTCTACTGGTAATGAATGCCAGAAAAGTTTTTTTTTTTTTTTGCAAATACTTTATTAATGATGTTTCATAACATAAGCTAGTGAAAAAAGTTTGAAGTAGAGGTGTAGTCCATTACATTCAAAGGGCAAATTCAGCAGATGTCTGTGGGAAATGGCACTGCAGGCAACAACTGCTGTAGAGGCTCCATACCTGTAGTATTGCTTCCCACATAAAAGCTGAACTGTACACATGCCAACGGAAGCAGGGGGAGGGGGATGCAGGGGACAAAGAGCATGCATGATTATCATTCTTCAACACCAAAGTCAACTAAATTTACACTTTTCATTAATTCCGGATTTCACTATGTTAATGCAGCCTCACAGCATGCACCCTTAGTCACTTTAGTTGCTATCAGGCCTGAATGACAAACGTTTTAAACAGTTATGTGTTCATTCTCATGTCTGGCATAGAGGTGGTACTGTGGGAGGGTTGCCATTATTTTCTCACTGAACTTGAAACCGTGAAATTTGAAAACATCGAATGTCCACATAAGCGATTTTATTCCTTGGGAAAGAAAGCGCTTGGCCATCCTCGTCAGTTTGCCATTTTCCCCACTGTAGTGGGATCTCAGAGTTGGTAAATTTAGTTGGGGGGGTTTGTAGGCACAGCCATCCATGTTGGGGGCTGTGGGGGGGGGGGGGAGTCCCCCACTTTGTAGTGTTTGTGGTTATTTGTTGGTGTTTGTAGGGCAAGTGATTTCTTTCCAAGGGAAAGAAATTGCTTATGTGGAGGTTCAATATTTTGAAAGTTTGCGGTTTTAGGGTCAATGAAGAGGTGTTCGATGGAACGCCTCTTCGAGGAAATAATATAGACCCCTGTGGGAACAGTTGATGTCAGGGAACCTCAGTGGCTATGCAGTTGGTTTGACAATATTTGTGGTATGTCAGGAATAGGTAGTAAGATACATCAGTGTATTTGTTTCTGAATCTCTAGAGTTTCTCAACAGTACAGCATGCAGGGCACTGAACTACAATGCTGATATAGCATTGGGTTTCGGTCAGCGATATGGCATCACACTATGGGACAGAGCTGGAATTTCACTATTGGGGCTGGTATTCCAGAGATGGTACAAGCTCTCACAAATGCAACAGTAATTTGCTCAGAATCCTGAGGAGTATCTCTTAATGCACACTTGTTTTACCAAATTTTAGCATGCAATAGGTGCAATATTCATCGCTACTCAAGGAATTAAGTGTGGAAGTACCTCTGGTATGATTGATTCACTGCCGTCAGTTATCTAGAATATGCTTCATATCTTAAGTAAAATGCTAATCTTCTTCTTTTAGTAAAGTACCAAGATAAGATAAAGCAAATGAAAAAGAGAAGGCAGATCATCAGATCTCTACTTAGCTACAAATGCTTTCAAACTGGTTCCACATCTACTTCTAAAGAGAATATTCTATTTTTCTATCCCCCCCAAAAAAAAGAACAAAATAAGTGACTCAATAAGTAGTTTTACATGCGTGTCAGATGAAAATGCAAACACAACAGTCCTAACATATCCAGTAATGAAGTATTACAAAATTCATATAAACTACTGCACTGTTGAGTTAAATGGAGCTACTTGAGAGACAAGTATGTGAGAGATACTACCACCTGCAATCCAGTTTTTATTCCTTCACCTTTTCTAATATTAGAGCACTGCAGTACCACAAAGTACAGTTTTGTACCTACCATAAATGTAGATGTTCGAGTGTTCACCCTGCTGCAGTCATCACACTTGGGTTATCCTGTCGTCAGGTGGTCCCGCAGTCGGCCGGATTTCCAAAGTCTTGGTCCGACGGTTGCTGTCGCCTCATCCCTGACGTCAGTGCGCCAGGGGTATATATATTGCAACAGACGCCATTTTCTTCAGTTTTTCTTGCCCCAGATGTCAGGTGCCCCCAAAAGGGTGATCCAAATTAGTACCAAAAGGTGTGACCACTGTACAGACACAAAATCCCTTCAGCTATAAGCAAATACATCAGTAAGGCATAGCAAAGATTTAGCCAGTAGATCAGAGGGGTTGGAGGGAGGGTAACCTGGACTGCAGCAGGGTGAACACTTGAACATCTACATTTATGGGTGAACACTTGAACATCTACATTTATGGTAAGTACAAAACTGTACTATGTTCATCGTGTTACCCTGCTGCAGTCATCACACTTGGGTAGAGTCCCAAAGCTAAGGTAGGGTGGAGGCATCATAGAGGGTTAGTGGAGGCAATGAGGCCCTGCAGAACTGTAGTGGCGAAGCCTGCCCTGGACTTAGAATAAAGAGGTAAGTGATAAGTGTTTGGTGAAGGTGTGTACAGAACTCCAAGTTGCAGCTTCTAAAATTTCCTTGGTAGGAACCCCCCTGAGAAAGGCTGCAGAGGTAGCTGTTGCCCTGGTAGAGTGGGATCTAATGGTAGGAGGAACTGGTTTCCCATGATGGGTACAGCAGAATCGTATGCAATGGCCTATCCATTTAGAAATGGTTTGCTTGGATATGGCCCTCCCTTGAGAAGTTGTAGCATAGGAAACAAAGAGCTGGTCAGTTTTTCTGAAAGCCTTAGTTTTATCCAAGTAGTAACGGTTGCCTGTGAATGTCCAAGGAGTGCAGGAGTCTCTCACCTTTGTTCTGTGGATTGGGGAAGAAAGTGGGTAGGTGGATGGTTTGATTTAAAGCTACACTGGAAACCACCTTAGGCATGAAGGAAGGATTAGTTCGTAGAGAAACTCTGTCTTGATGAAAAATGAGGAAAGGTTCCACTGCCATAAGTGCCTGTAATTCTGAGACTCTCCCCTAGCAGAAGTTATTGCCAGGAGCAGGGCAGTCTTCCAAGATAGGAACTGAAGGTCTGCAGAAAAAGCTGGTTCAAAGGGAGGTAGCATTAGTTTTTCCAGAACAAAGTTGAGGTCCCATGTTGGTGTAGGAGCTCTTCTAGGTGGTCTAATGTTTTTTGCCCCTCTGAGGAACTGCCTTAGGAGAGGATTTGAAAATAAAGGTGGATTTGTGTCGTAGTGAGCTGAAATAGCTGATGCATGGATCTTAATTGAGGAGAAGGAAAGTCCTTTATGCAGCATCTCAGCTAAATACTGCAGAATGTGAGGCATATGAGGCTGAGTTGTGTCTTGGCCTTTAGCTTGGTTCCAAGCAGAAAACCTTTTTCATTTGTCCGTGTAAGCCTTCCTGGTGCTTGGCCTCCTGGCTTCTAGAATAACATCCAGTACTGCTTGTGAAAGAGGTGCAGGTTGGATACTTAGTTGATTTGCCATGCAGCCAGATTTGAGGTTTTGATCTGGCTGTGTAGAATCTGCTTGTTCTGCTGCGTGAGCAAATGAGGTATTTGAGGCAATATCCATGGTGGGCTGTGAGCCATATTCTTCAGTAGCGGGTACCAGTGCTGGCGTGGCCAGTCTGGGGCTATGAGAATCATTCGAGGTGTCTCCTTTTTGACCTTCAAAAGTACCTTTGTGAGAAGAGGCAATGGAGGAAAGGCATATGCTGTCAGGTTTTTCCAACTGAAGGAGAGAGCGTCCACTTTCCAAGCTTGTTGGTGGAATGTCCTTGTACAAAATTTTGTCAGCTGGTAGTTTTGAGGACTGGCAAACAGGTCTATATTTGGTAGACCCCATCTTTGAGTTATCATTGTAAATATTTGTGGGTCTAGCTTCCACTCATGGGATCTTTGATGTTTCTGCTTAGGTCGTCTGCCAATGTGTTTTTCTGTCCTGGCAGGAATTGAGCTTGTAACTGGACTTGGTAGGCCAGAGCTGTGTTCCATAAGATTATTGCTTGCCTGCAAAGAGGGTAGGAATGTGGGCCCCCTTGTTTGTTTATGTACCACATTACTGTGGTGTTGTCTGTCTTTATTGCAAGTTGTCCTGGCTGTAGTAGATCCTTGAAGGCTGTCAGAGCTTTCTGTACAGCTAGCATCTCTTTTTGGTTTATGTGCAGTTTTCTTTGTTCTGCAGTCCATAGGCCTTGAATGCATTGCCCTGCCATGTGTGCCCCCCAGACATAGTCTGAAGCATCTGTTGTGATAGTTTGCCTGGGTGGGAGCAAGGTGAAAGGCTGACCCTTGTTGAGGTGACATGCCTGTGCCCACCATAGAAATTCCTGTTGAAGGCAGGGAATGAGAGATATCACTGTGTCCAAGCTGTGGCTGTGTTGAGACCATACGCTTTTTAGGTACCACTGTAATTTCCTCATATGCATTTTTGCAAATGGTATTAATCAGAATGCAAGATGCCATGAAACCCAAAGCCTGCAGAATTTTTCTTGCAGTTAATTGGGTCTTTGTTGCCATTGTCTTGAAATATTGAGTCAGTTGTAATTGTTTGTCTGGTGTAAGATAAGCATTCTGGGCCGTTGTGTCCAAGCTGGCACCCAGGAATGTCATTTTTTGTGAGGGTACTAGTTTTGACTTCTTTTCGTTTACTGTGCACCCCAGACAATTTAGTAGATGCTTCACAAATGCCAGATGTTGTAGGAGAATGTCTTTTCTTTCTGTTTGGATGAGGCAGTCGTCCAGGTATGGATATATTTGAATTCCTCTTTGTCTGCAGTATGCAATTACTGGTGCCAGGCATTTTGTGAACACTCTGGGCACAGTAGATAAGCCAAAGGGCAGTGCAACGAATTGATAATGGGTTGAACCTGCAATGAAACGGAGGTGTCTTCTGCAACTGTCTGATAAGGACATGCAGGTATGCCTCCTTGAGGTCCAACGTTACCAGCCATGCTTCCTTGCCCAACATGGGAAGTAGCTGCTGTAGTGTTAGCATCGTGAATTTGGGAACTTGTAAGTACGTGTTTAGAATTGAAAGGTCCAAAATTGGTCTCCAAGCATTTTCTTTTCTGGGTACTAGGAAGAGTCTTGAGTAAAATCCTTGGCCTTGCTCTTGAGTTGGTACCCTTTGAATGGCTCTCATGGCCATGAGAGTTGTAATTTGTTTTTGAGCCTCTGCCCTTTGATTTTGTGGCAGGTTTGGCATTCCTCTTTTTATTGGCAAGGTGTGGAAGTGGAATCTGTATCCTCGTAAAATTATGTCTAGGACCCACTTGTCCTTTGTGACCATGTGCCAGTTGTCTGCAAATAGTGCTAGTTTCCCCCCCAGGGGGGCTGACAAAAGAGCTTTGTTTGGCCAGCTGAGGTGCAAGTCATTGAGTTTGCTTTCTGGTGGATTGAGACCTGTCTTCTCCTCCCTTCTGGGTTGGAGTGCCCCATTGGCGAGGTTTATACTGAGCTTGTGGTTGTCCTCTGCCCCTTGGGCGCCTGTATTTACCCCTCTGAGGCCTGTCAGTGGCTGGAAAGGACCAATTTTTTGTTGGCCAGTTTCTGCTGAAGCGAGCGGGTTGTACTTGTAGGAAATCTTTGACTGTCTGTATTGATTTTGTCTTATCTTCCATTTTCTTTAAAACTTCTGCTTTAACACCAAAAAGAACATCCTGCTGTAAGGGAGCATCTAGTAGTTTTGCTTTAACATGATCAGGCAGACTTTGTTCCTTTAACCAGGCAAGCCTACGTATAACTGATCCAGTGACAGCTGCTCTGCAGGAGGCCTCTAAAGAATCAAACCCACATCGTATGGTATGTTTGCCCACCTGCTCGGTGGCGTGCAACAAATCCTGTACTTCTTTCAATTCAGATTGTTGAGGGAGGGTGGTTATCTTTTGTTTTAACTGAGAGATCAGAAATTGCTGATACTTAAGCATATGAAATTGACAGTTTAATGCTCTCATAGCTAAAGTGGCTATGGTGTAAACCTTTTTCCCCCATCTGTCTAGTGCTCTTGAATCCCTTTCAGAAGGTAGTGGATTTTTAGCCATGGAAGCCTTAGCCCCCTTGGGACCCTGGGAGATAGTCTCTAGGTCAGCTACTGGGCTTTTGTAAAGGAATTTGTGGGAATCAGGTACTCTGTAGTATCTGTCAGGCTTGGCCGGGGCAGGAGGTAGAGAGTCAGGGTTGAAACTGGATTCTAAATGGACATCATCCACAATGTCCAAAACAGGAGGGATGGCTAGGGGTCTGTGTTGGGGGAGTAAAAGAAAAGTACAGTTTTGTACCTACCATAAATGTAGATGTTCGAGGATCCACATTGCTGCAGTCCTAACCATTGGGTAGTCCGCTGTCCCAGTCGGCCCGAATACCAAAGGTCAAGGCGCATTAGTCTGATGTCAGGACGCCAGGGTACTAATGCGCATGACCGACGTCATATCCTCAGTCTTTTCTTGCCCCAGATGTCAGAAGACCCTAAAAAGACAAGGCCAAAACCAAAAACACTAAACACTCCTGCACCAAAAATATGTACAATATATACAAAATTACAAGAGTATAACCTCACCCACACAACCACCCCTAAACACAGAGGGGAAGGAGGGAGGGTAAATTTGCAGCAATGTGGATCCTCGAACATCTACATTTATGGTAGGTACAAAACTGTACTATGTTCTTCATTCCACATTGCTGCAGTCCTAACCATTGGGTAGAATCCCAAAGCAGAGGTAAGGGAGGCTGGCAAATCATAAAGAAGCAGGAGCTGTCAACATGCCTTGCAAAATAGCTGTGGCAAAACCAGCCCTAGATTTAGAGTAGAGAGGAAGGTGGTAATGCTTAGAGAAAGTATGCACTGAACTCCAAGTAGCTGCCTCCAAAATATCCTTAGTTGCCACCCCCCTTAGAAATGCTGTTGAAGTGGCAGTAGCCCTAGTGGAATGAGGCCTAATCCCAGCTGGAATCTCCTTGCCATGATGGGAATAACAAAATGCAATGCAAAACCCAATCCACTTAGAAATAGTTTGTTTTGACACAGGCTTGCCCCAACTCAAAGCAAAAGAAACAAACAACTGCTGAGACTGCCTAAAATCCTTAGTCCTGCTTAAATAATAACGCAACTGCCTGTGTACATCTAAAGTGTGCAAAATCTTTTCCTAGTTATTTTGGGGATCTGCATAGAAAGTAGGCAAATGAATAGTTTGGTTTAAAGCCACACTAGAAACCACCTTAGGCATAAAAGAAGGATTAGTACGTAATGATACCCTATCCTTATGGAAAATCAAAAAGGCTCTACCGCCATAAGGGCCTGCAATTCAGAAACCCTTCTTGCAGAAGTAATGGCCAACAAAAAAGCAGTCTTCCATGACAAGTATTTCAATTCAGCAGTAGCGCTCAAAAGGATGTAGAGTAAGTTTCTCCAACACAAAATTGAGATCCCAAACAGGAGTAGGAGCGGGGTCTTATATTCTTTGCCCTCTAAGAAATTGCTTGAACAAAGGATGCGAAAACAATGGCGGGTCACAATCATAGTGAGCTGAAATTGCTGCAGCATGAATTTTAATGGAAGAGAAAGACAAACCTTTGTCCAATAACTCAGTAAGATATTGAAGAGCCACACTCAAATTAGGCTCAGAAATCTCCAAATTCTTTGCTGCACTCCAAAATAAAAATCTCTTCCATTTTACTTTCCTTGTACTAGGTCTTCTGGCTTCCATAATCACATTTAAAACTTGTTGAGGAAGTTGAGACCTGCTATGTTTCAAAACAGAATATGCCAGGCTGTTAGATGAAGAGAGTGAAGCTTGACATTGAGCAGGTGACCGTCCCTCTGAGACAACAGGTGTGGAATCAAAGGTAAAGGCCATGGAGGCTTCCTTACCAGACTCCTCAGTAATGGGTACCAGTGTTGCCGAGGCCAATCTGGAGCTATTAAAATCATCCTTGGCTTGTCTTGTCTGACCTTTAGGAGCACCTTTGGGAGAAGGGGCAGAGGTGGAAAGGCATACACATGAAGATTTTTCCAACTGAAAGAAAGAGCATCCACTTTCCAAGCTGCGTGATGAAACCTCTGTGTGCAAAACTTTGGCAGCTGGTGGTTTAGTGGAGAAACGAACAGATCTATGTCTGGAGTTCCCCATGACACTGTCAATTTCTGAAATACATGAAGATCCAGTTTCCACTCGTGGGGATCCATGATTTGTCTGCTTAACACATCTGCTAAGGAGTTCTGTGCTCCCGGCAGAAACCTTGCCTGAAGAGTTAGTTGCAAGCTGAGCGCAGTCTCCCATAAAATCATTGCTTGCCTGCACAACGGGTAAGAATGTGTTCCCCCTTGTTTGTTGATGTACCACATGACAGTTGTGTTGTCTGTTAGAATCAACACCTGCCCTGGAAGAAGTAACTCCTTGAAAGCCATTAATGCAAACTGGACTGCTAACATCTCCTTCATGTTGATATGTAGATGCTGTAGTCTGGCAGGCCACTTGTCTTGTATCCACTTTCCATTTAGATGAGCTCCCAAGCAATGTCTGAGGCATCTGTCGTTAGAATCTGACTCGCCTCTGGCCGGGTCACAGAGAGTCCCTTGTTTAGGTGACATTCCTGAGCCCACCACAAAATTCCTGTTGAATGCAAGGTATTATTTGAATGACAGTGTCCAAATCCTGGCAGTGCTGTGTCCATACATTTTGAGATACCATTGCAGCTTCCTCATATGCAGTTTGGCATTGGGAAGCACCAGAATACAAGATGCCATGAACCCTAAGGCTTGAAGGACTGTCCTTGCAGTCAGCCCGGACTGAAGAGATAGTTGATGGAAGTAAATGGAAAGATTCTTTTGTTTGTCCGGGGTTAAAAGGCCATCTGGGCTGCTGTATTCAGTCTCACACCCAGAAAGCACATGTCTTGAGAGGGTACTAGACTGGACTTTATTTCGCTCACAGAATACCCTAGGCATCTTAGCACTGCTATCACATATTCCAAATGCTGTAAAGGTCTTCCTTTTCTTGAGCCAGAACCAGGCAGTCGTCCAAGTAAGGATAGATTTGAATTCCTTTTAGCCTGAAGTAAGCTATCACTGAAGCCAGAACCTTTGTGAATACTCTTAGATAAGCCAAAGGGCAATGCAGAGAACTGATAATGGGAATTTCCAGCTCGATACTTCCTGCAACTTAGTCTGATAGGCACATGAAGGTAAGCTTCCTTGAGATCTAAAGTTACCATCCAGTGATCTTTGCCCAGCAGAGGTAAAAGCTGTTGTAACGCCAACATTTTGAACTTGGGAATGTCCAGATAAGTGTTGAGGATAGATAAATCCAAAATTGGTCTCCACGTGTTCCCCTTCTTTGGTACTAGGAACAGGCGAGAATAAAATCCTAGGCCCCTTTCTGGCACAGGAACTGGCTGAATGGCCCCTATTTGGAGTAACAGAGAAATTTGCTTGTGAGCCTCTTTTCTTTGTAGAGGAGGAATGTCTGGCATGCCTTTGAAAGGAGGCAAGGTATGGAAATAAAACCTGTAACCGTGGTGAATGATCTCCAAACCCATCTGTCTTGGGTAATTAAATCCCAATTTTCTTTGAAAAGAGCCAGCCTTCCTCCCAAAGGTGCTGCCAGACGAGAATGTACTGGCAGCTGAAAAGGTAGGTCATTGGGTCTGTTTACGAAAGGACTGACCCCTGCCCTCACCAGAAGTCTGAGCAGGTGAACTCCTGTTCTAGGCCTAAAAGAACCTTGAGCTCTGCCCCTACCACGCCTAGACCTACCCCTAGACTGGGAATCATAAGCAGGATATGTCCATCCCTTAGTAGGCCAATTTCTACTAAACTTCGTAGGCTGCACCTGCAAATGATCTTTAACAGTTTGCATAGACTTAGCCTTGTCCTCCATTTTCTTTAAAACTGTTTCCACAGGCGAACCAAACAACACATCAGACTGTAAAGGAGCATCCAAAATCCTTGTCTTAACATGCTCAGCTAAATTCTGATCCCTCAACCAGGCGTGCCTACGAAGAACAGAACCAGTGGCAGCCACCCTCGGGGAGGCCTGCACAGCATCAAAACCACATTGCAAGGAATGCTTACCCACCTGTTCAGACACATGAACTAAATCCTGCAACTCTTTACACTCAATACCTTCTGCCAGAGCATCCACCTTAGACTTCAATTGTGAAAGGAGATCATTTTGATATTTTAACATGTGAAACTGGCAAAAGTGGAAGAAGTATACACTTTCTTTCCCCATCTATCCAAAGCCCTTGCCTCTTTATCAGGAGGAACAGGATTTTTAACAACAGAAGCCTTAACACCTTTAGGCCCCTGAGAGACAGTTTCGTCTGCCCTAGGACTCTTAAAAAGATACTTATGAGCTTCAGGCACCCTGTAGTACCTATCCGTTTAACTGGGGCAGGAGGCAAAGAATCAGGGTTCAAAAACATCTTCCACCACATTCAGAACAGGAGGTATAGCTAAAGGCCTATGCTGGGGTAAAACAAGAATTCCCTAAGCCTCTTCCTGGAATCAGAGAAATCTTGACCTTCCCATTTAAAATGCTCCCTCATGGAATGCAGAGTCTCTGAAAATGAAAAATCCTCAGGAGGAGAAGCTGAAGGAGTAGAATCATCCACATCAGAATCAGAATAAGGAGGATACTCCTGCAAGTCAACACTGCTCAAAACTCTCAAACTCAGGTCCCACCCTAGGCCTCTTATCAGGAGGGGGCATAGAACCCCTAATCATAGTAATCAAATCTTCTGCCATTTTAAGCATATGTTTCTTAGGCAAAGATCCTGAAGAACTAGGAGAAACCCCCACTGAAGTTAAACCTGGCCTGCCTCTCAAAGAAGCCTTGGAAACAGAAGGGGAGGCTCTAACCACCTTAGGAAGAGAGGGAAGCACAGCCACCTGAGAAGCCCCTTCAGCCTGGCCTACCTCCTGAGAGGACACATCCTGTAACAGTAAAGTCTCTCCCTGAGACTCCAAAGAAACTCCTGGCAGAACCTCCGGCTCCACTGAGCCTTCTAAAGAACCGACGTCCGGGACTGTCTGTTCTTCCACTCTAGGCTTTGCTGCTTTGTCCTTGCGCTTTTGAGCATCCGACGGCATTTTATAATTACAACGCTTCCAAAACTAACCTGGCACAGTCTAACCTCCTCTTAATAGTGCTTTGTTAAATCTAGCACAAGAGCGGCATCCAACAACGCCGTGCTCAGGCCCTAAACAAGGTATACACAAGGTATGGTAATCCCTATGAGGTATCTGTTTCCCACAAGAAATACAGTTATTCACTTTTTCTGACATCCGTTAAATACTGAGGCAAGAAAAACAAAATATTCTAACGGGTACTTAGCCAACTTTGATTCGGTCTGAAACTCCGACTTCAGAAAATTTCAGAACGCCAACCTGCACTCGCAAAACTGCTTCTGCATCGGACCATGCGGCAAAAAAGACTGAGGATATGACGGCGCATTAGTACCTGACGCCAGACATACTTTGGTATTCGGGCCGACTGGGACAGCGGACTACCCAATGGTTAGGACTGCAGCAATGTGGAATGAAGAACATCTCTCTGAGCCTTTTCTTGGAATCAGAGTAATCCTGACCTTCCCAGTGAAAATGTTCCCTCATAGTGTGTAAAGTTTCCCCAAAAGAGTAGTCTTCTGGAGGGGAAGCTGAGGGACTAGAGTCCTCAGCATCAGAATCTTCATAAGGAGAGAAGGAAAAGTCTTGGTCCTCAGAGGAATCCGAAGAAATAGACAGTTGTTCAGAGGAAGCAGAATCTTCCTCTTGTCTAGGCCTTTTGTCAGGAGGAGGCTGAGAACACCTGATAAGAGAAATCAAATCTTCAGCCATCTTAAGCAACTGTTTCTTAGGCATAGGTCCTTGAACAGGAGACTGAAGTGAAGCCTTTTTCGATTTAGGAGTCTTCGACTTGGAAAATGTTTTGACAGTAAGAGTTGTCGGTCTGAAAACGCCTTCAGAAACCGATGGCGTTTCAGAAGTACCGACGTCCTGGGAAGGTAAATCGTCGGAAGGGCCTGAAGTAAAAGGCTGCGTCGGCCTAGTACATTCTGTCAAAATATCTGTAGCGGTCTCGGGTTCCAGAACTGCGGTAGTCAGAGGCTGCGTCGGAGCCTCACTGATAACCGGAGACCGGATCAACCGAGGCCTCGGAATCGGGCTTAGGCCTGGGCTGTCGGTCCTTGTCCCTGCGCTTTTTGTGCACGCCGGTAGTCGGTAGCTCCGACGGCATGGTGTAATTAAATTTTCTACCAAAAAAGTGTTGTGCGAAATCAAATAGTCTTTTAATAGTACGTTTATTAAATCTAGCACAAAAACGACAAGAAGTGACGTCGTGATCAGGGCCTAGGCAAGGTATGCAATAAGAATGAAAATCCTTATCAGGTATTTGCTTCCCACAAGAAATACAATTGTTAACTTTTTCTGACATCGGTCTGAGGCAAGAAAAGTTTCAACGCGGTACTTAGCTTTATAGAAGACTTTGGTCTGAAATTCGAATTCGAAAATCTCAGGAGTCGGCCGACCGGCACTTGCGAACTGCTTCTGCTTCGGGCACCGCGCGGCAAGAAAGACTGAAGAAAATGGCGTCGGTTGCAATATATATACCCCTGGCGCACTGACGTCAGGGGTGAGGCGACAGCAACTGACGTCGGACCAAGACTTTGGAAATCCAGCCGACTGTGGGACCGCCTGACGACAGGATAACCCAAGTGTGATGACTGCAGCAGGGTAACACGATGAACATCACTCTTTCAGCTGTCCTGGAATAAAGTGAGGGCAAAATCACAAACACCTTTTTCTTGTCAGCGGAATGTTCCATGCTCTTCCACTCCCATTCTGAAAATGTTAGGCAGCACAAGATGACGAAAAACACAATTTCAAGTCTCGGGTAGTCTTACATTACGATAGTTAAACTATTCCAAATTTCCAATTCTCTGAAAGAATGGGAATGGGGAAACAAACCGATTAAAAAATGGCTTCATCACATTCCAACTGTGGTTTAGATGGAGGAGGAAGTACACAACAAGCAGAAAAGCAAACTTCTACTCCTCGCAGTAAAAATATGAATCTTGTCTGTCAGCACACATAGCACCATCTGGCTCTACTCAGACTTCTATGCTTATTAATTGCTGAATTTGGCTGCACATGCCACAGTACCCACTTTTGATATAGGCATAATGACAGCAGCTGAGAGTATTACAAGCATTAAACAAACAGCAATCCCCACCAGCAGAAGCAATTACTCCAAAATAAAGCCAGCCAATCTCTCTTCAAGCTGACAAACGGCTTTACAATCTCATTATTGCCTATGGTACTGTGACCTGCTTTTACTGTTGCACTGAACTGCACTTTAGAAATATCGACAAGCTGCAGACAAAGAATATCAGACTCCATACTGTTTATTAATGCTCTCAAGCCCCGATTCTGTGCAACAGGAAAAAAAAAATCCAACTGATCATTTCCATTGTCTGTCTAAGCAAGAAGTGGATTTTTTTGTTCCGTGATTGCAGGTAATTTTGACATGTGGCATCTTTAAAACAGCAAAGCCTGCTTGAAATTACATCATCTTCACATTATAGTGACCTCTGGTCACAACTGCCTTAATTCTTCTACTGATTATGCCACAAAGTACAGTGTGCAGCCCTCTGGGATACTGCAGAGTCACTTTCTATCAGGTTCTGCACCATTACACCATTCTAGGCTAGGAGAAATGGACTGAAACGCTTGGCTTCATCAATGTTAGTTTCATATGCTTATCCCTAAAAATTAGCTGCTGTTACAGATGAAAACTGCATTCCTTATTGAGATGAGCACTGACCAGCACACGTATATACATTTCACTATACTTTTATTTTATGAAATTGTTTTCTTTTGGTTTTGGGCATGACAAGCGTCATAAAACACTAGTTGAAATATCAAGTGTTACTTGCTGCACATAAAAAAAATTAATGTTAATGTCTGTGCTGTACACACATTCCCTCTCCTAGAGGTCACTCCCAACATATACACTCAGAACTATGGCAAAAAAGATATGTTAGCTGAATTAGTACATGTCATGTATATGGGGCATTGGTTTATTGCCTGCATAAGTAAAATCAATAAAGCACATTAAACTAGGAGAAAAACCTGTCAGGTGCAATAAAGTAATTTTCTCTAGAAAATACAAATCAAGAACTTTCACAGTGCTGATAACAGGCCAAATTACATCAATGCACTAAAAGTGTAGAACCAGCATATAAACATCAACGGAATTACAATGCAAACAGAAAATATACGCTTGTCTTGTAAACTTTTGATAAATGCATCCCAATAAGATTGTTAGTGACAACATAAATCAGTTAAATGCTAAACAAATGGTATAGCAAATGCATAATGACCTTTCAGAATACAGAGAATAACTCATAAGAGGAACTAAAGAAATAATAAACAACTAGGGACAACATGATTACTCTAGTTTATGACTTCACTGAACATTAGTATCAGAAGACTATGAAATCAGCAAGCAAAGGAAAGCAGTACTGCTGGAACTGAAATCATGTAAGTCTTGGGAAGCACTTTCACGAGGTCCCCACACACACACACACACACACACACACACAAAATCTCACCAAGAATATACTGATAAACAGACTGTTTTTAAATAGCATACATCGTGAACAGAAGTAGGTAAAAAAAAAAAAAAAAAAGACAGCTGGATACACAAATCTAGGATAAAAAATAAATGTCAACTCATGGCAAAGCTCACTGGTGCCAGGACTAGAAAAAAAATGACAGTGTAGAATCCTCAAGATATGGAAATATTCTTACAATGGAGTTAGGCCAGGTTACAAAAGATGATAGCCCCCTCCCCACTGTAGAAGGTAATAATAGTCCACAAAAACTGACAGACCAAGAAAGACCCATAAATATGATACAGTGGACTAATGAGGATAAAAGGGAAACTATATGTATTGTTACTACTATGCGACAAGCTCAGAATTTTTGGACAGAAGATATTAAAAAATGTTTAAGATAGAAATTAGAGGAAAGACAAATACTTGCACAAGGAAAACTGTCAAAAGCTTCAAATGCAAATTTGCGTTTATTAATACAACAGATTCATGAAAAACATTATACAGACTAAGAAACATTGGGCCTTTTGGAAAAAAAGTGACTGAGGAAGTACAAAAATATAGAGAACAAAACCTAGATATTTTTGCAAGTTACAAAAAGAAACATGGACATTGAAATGAAAGAGTGATATGATATGGTGCAATACTTAGGCAAAGGAGAAAGCCAAACTAATCAATACAAAAAAGGCAGCTACAAAGACATTTGGAAGAAAAATTCAGGTTAAGGCACCCAGATATGGAAAATTTCACAATACAAAAAAGATCACATAGGGGGAATGGAGAAGAGAAGAAGTAAAGTAGAAGTTAAATAGAAGCTGAACTTACAGAATACCTGTTAAGTGAAAGATTTAGTGTAGAAAGTCTTACACAAATTATGTCACAGCATGATGAAACGAGTCCCCAAAGTAAGGAGAAACAGGTGGAGCGGAAGACATATGAAGAAGAAATATGGACATGGGAGAGAAAAAGAGATTTAATATGGAGCAATACTTAAAGGAGAAAGCAAAACTAATCAATACAAAAAGGAGCACCAAAGTTATTTGAAAAAAATACAGGTAAAACCATCTGAATATGGAAAATTTTACAATGAAAGAAAAAGGGGGAAGTAGAAAAAAGGACTAGTAATGGAAAAGCTAAAGAAATAGAACTGAAGTTATGTATTACCTGCTAAGTGAAGGATTTAATGTAGAAAATCCAACTCTGGTAATGTCAGAGCACGATGAGACAGTGAGTTCCCAAACTAAGAAGAAACAGGTGGAATGGAAGGCACCTGATCAGTTGGCACATTAAGATAACATAGAGCCTTCGGTAGGAAACCAGTACAAAATTTCAGATAGAGCTGCACAGCAAGGGAAGGAACAGAACCGGACATCGGTCTGAGGCAAGAAAAGTTTCCCCAACGGGGTACTTAGCTTTCAAGAAGACTTCGGTTGCAAAATATTCGTAATCTCAGGAGCTGGCTGACCGGTACTTCTGCTTCGGGCACTGCGTGGCAAGAAAGACTGAAGAAAATGGCATCAGCTGGTTCTTTTATACCCCTGTCGCACTGACGTCAGGGAAGAAGCGACGACAACCGACGCCGGACCTAGACTTTGGAATTCGGCCGACCAAGGACCCGCCTGATGGCAGGAAAACCCATCTGTTATGACTGCAGCTGTATGCACGATGAACATCAGTGGCAACTCTGATGCACAGTGTGATAAGCCAGTGAGTTTCCTTATGAAAGAGCAATGGACTGCACAGGATGCAGCTGAAGAGAATATGTCGCAGGAAAAGGTTCAGAAACTTCCTGCAGAATCCTTGTCCTCAAGACACGGAAATATTCATACAATGTTAAAAGTCTCATGAAACAAACACAGTAATCAAGAGTATTAGCAGAAATTCACACAATATAATAGAAGTAAACAGGATACATTACTGGGCAGCAAAATTAATAACAGATAAAGTCTTACCATAAAAATACAGGGCAATAAGGGAAAGGAAGGAAAGAAATCAAATACTATCATGGAAGTATTGAATATAGAAAACTACAAAGCAATTAAAACAAGAAATGTCACTGTTAGAGGAGTACAGGAGAGAGAACAAATCAAAAAAATACTTAGAGACACGATAAAAGCAATGGATAGTATATTAAAGACCAGGATCTATTGTGCATTACTACAAATAAATTAAAGATAACAGCACAGGCAGAAAAACTTATAATATATTCAGATAGATATAAAGGAAAAATACAAAATAAGCAATTCATTGATGATCCATATAAAAGTTTATACAGAATTGGAAAACTAAGTAAAAGGAACAGGAAAAACACTAAAAAAAGAAAAAGGCACATTTTTGGAGAAGTATCTATGCAGACTCTGTGGAAAAAAAGATGCTTAATGGATAAAAGATATAAAAGAATCAATAAGAAGTTCAAATATACAGGATACGAAATGGGATGAAGCAACACCCAGAGAAACTAATAAAATTAAGAAAAGCTCCTAACCGGACCTAATTAACAAGGATATAGGGAACCTCCAAACTCTAGATCCCACGCAATTTGGTTTTGTGAAAGGTAGATCATGCCTGTTCAACCTGGTTGACTTCTTTTGACTCTGTCACCAGAGCTGTGGAAGAGGGCAGGGCAGTTCATAGAGCCTACCTCGATCTGGCCAAGGCCTTTGATACCATTTCTCCACTCAGGAATTACTGATAAACTCACCAAACTAGGCATCAACTCCTATATCACTAGGTGGGTTGCAAACTGGCTCACAGATGGAGCACACAGTGTGAAAGTAGAGGACTCCAAGTCAGATTGCTGACCAGTCATGAGTGGAGTCCCACAGGGATCGGTCCTGGGTCCTCTCCTGTTTGGCATCTACTTCTCCAAAGTCCAGGCCAACATGGAGGGACTCTGGTTGACCAAGTTTGCAGATGACTGCAAGCTGGGAGCCATTATTAACGCCCCAAGTGATGTAGACATCCTACAGAAAGGCCTCACTGTGACCAATCACTGGTGTCGAAACCATGGCCTTAAGTTTAATGCCAAAAATGCGTCATCATCCCCTTTGGGAAAAACTCAATTCCCACCAATTGCCACATCGATGGGAGCCCACTGAATGCTTTATAAGAGATCTGGGGACACAGGTTGACAGCAAGCTCTCCTTCGACCACCACATTGCAACTGTGGTCAGAAAGTCCTTCTATGTGACACATCTCATTACCAAGGGTTTTGCATCCAGGAAGAAAGAGGTCATCATCTCTCTCTACTCTTCCCTCATTAGACCAATCATCGAGTATAATGCCCAATTTGGCATGTACCTCACTAGACACATGCGACAGCTGGAAAGGCCATTAAAGTACCTCACAAAGAGGATCCTAGGCCTTAAACAATTGTGTCCTACATGGACAAACTCAAAAAACTCCAGCTGTTCTCAGTCTCATATTTGTCTAATAAGAGGCGATCTCTGCTTGACTTAAAGTCATGTCTGACCCAACTCTGTTAGAAATGCTACATGTAAAGAAATCCCAATCTCTCCACACCACACACTCCAGAGACCTCAACCTCATTACCACAATCAGCAGTACATGCTGGAGGGACAGGTTCATGACCCAGAGACTGCCCATGCTCTGGAATACACTTCCCATACGTGTCAAACAGAGCAACTCACTGGCCCTCTTCAAGAGGAATTATGATGAGTGGGTGGGAAAATAGAAAGTTCACCCCAGGGATCACTCCACTGGCTCTACTTGATAGAGGCACTGGGAACTAACGTCAGGTGGCACGATGCCAGGGCACTTCTATGGGCTAGGCTTGTAAAGGCTCCAGGGCCATTAGCCTAGTGCACACCTATGAACTGGAAAACACGTGGCCCAGATGCAGTACCTAACCTCTGGCTAAATGTATTAACATCATTATATACAGATTTAGCTCAGAGTAAGAACTACTTATACGCACACCTTGAACACATACCAACCTGGTTAACAACTAGACAAAATGATACTAATCCTTAAGAGTGAACCTGCAAGCTATCCTAAAAGCTATAGATGAATAACTTGCCTTCAACAATGTATAAACTATATACTGATCGATGCCGACAGAGTTTATAGTCATTTAGAGGAAAACTGAATCTTGATGATAGAACAAAAGGGTAATAAAAGAAAGTCATATGGAACACAGATTATTTGTTGTTAAATAAAGTCATAATGGAGAATTGTAAAAAGGGGAAGAATCTTAGTATGGCAATACACAATTGTGTGCAGAGCTCACTGCACATGGAGCCACCCATACTGAGCCAGAAGATATAACAAACCTCCTGGCTGATAAATTCAGCTCCAACTTTACTCCTCACTCCCCCTCAAGCTTCCCTCAGGAAATATCATCAAATACAACTCCCCCTACTATCACTAGGTAACAGGTCCTTAATGCTCTCTCCAAGACCAAGAACACTACATCAATGGGCCCATCCTAGGATGCCTTCTAAATAGCATGAAACATGACTTATCGGGGCCTCTGGAATTACTATTTAACTGTAGCCTCCAAACAGGCTTCATGCCTCACGAATGGAGAAAGGCAACAGTCATCACTCTGCAAAAAGGTGGGCCGTCTACAGACCCTGGAAACTAAAGACCCATAAGTCTCACTAGTCTTGTATGTAAAGCCATGGAAAGAATTATCATGGAGAAGGTCAATAGAGAGATAGCAAACCTCCAGGCACTGGACACAACCCAGTTTGGTTTCATCAAGGGCAAGCGATGGAAAGAATTATCATGGAGAAGGTCAATAGGGAGATAGCAAACCTCCAGGCACTGGACACAACCCAGTTTGGTTTCATCAAGGGCAGATCATGCCTACTCAAACTGGCAGACTTCTTTGAGAAGGTCACCAAAGCAATGGATGAGGGCAAAATCATTCACACTGCCAACCCTGACCTGGCCAAGGCATTTGACACAATATCCCACTCAGGCATTGTTGACAAACTCCAGAGGTTAGGTACAAATCCATATTTCATCCGATGGAGAGGCAAATGGCTCACAGACAGGACCGAGGAAGTTAAAGTTGCGGAGTCCACCTCTACAAAGAGGCCAGTCACAAGAGAAGTCTGTCAGGGATCAGTCCTTGGACCGCTTCTTTTTGGCATTTACTTCTCAGAAGTCAAGGCCAATGTCAGTGGTCTCTGGCTGACTAAATTTGCAGATGATTGCAAATTAGGAGTTGTCATTTAATCTCACACTCACACAAATGTTCTCTAGGAGGGGCTGACCTAGACAAACAACTGATGTCAGAGTCATGGACTAAAACTAAATGCCAAGAAATGCATAATAGTATCCTTTGGGAAGTCATCCATCCCTGGTAACTATCATATTGACAACACTCCCCTTAGAGTTGACCCACTAGTCAGGGACTTAGGGGCACACATAGATAGCAATCTAGCCTTTGATCATCACAGGTCTACAGTGGTGAGGAAATCATTCTATGTTGTGCAACTTGTAAACAAAGGTATGGGATCTAAGTCCAAGGAATCATTGTCCCACTGTATTTGGCATTCATCAGACCTATCATTGAGTACAATGACCCCTTTGGTATGTACCTAACCAGGCATATCTAACAACTGGAATGTCCACAGAGGTTCCTCACTAAAAGAATAAAAGGTGCGAGTAATATGTCCTATGCAGACCTGTTCTTACAATTTTGGGGTCAGTGACTCGCCCCAAAAGGTATTAGATCAGCTGGACTGGAAAACAAGAAAAACGCTTCATGCTTATCAAATGATACATAAAAATCAGTGTATATCAAGATTATATATCCCTAGTTCTGAAGGAGGTGTGGGCCTCCTCTAAATTGATAACATGTACAGATCTGCAATCGTAGGACTGCATACATATCTGCTAACCTCATCACATCCTAACAGTGAAAGTTTTGAAACATGAAGAGGACAAATCTAAGAGGACTTCACTGCTTGGTTTAGCAGAAGCATATCAGTGTCAAACAGGAACGGAAACCAAACCAGTAGTAGACAAAATTAGGCAGCAACTGAATATGACAAAAAAACAAAAGAAAGAATATGAAGAGAAGGCAAGAAATGTGGAAAAGGCATAAATATAGTTGTAAGTACTGAAAACTCCTGGAACAACCTCATGGTGATCAGGATCTGGACATAGGAATGAATAAGGAGAGGTGAATTTAAAAAAAAAAAGATGAAAGCATCCCAGGATAGTAGATTACGTACACTTTGGTTTAAAAGTCCATCGAACATGTGGGAGAAACAGACAAATGCAGGTTTTGAAAAACATGTTTGGAAACGGTTGCACATCTTGTTGCTGGGTGTGATACCCTAATGGCAGAAGGCTTCTATACTGAAAGGCATAATAATGTGGCAAGACTGTTGCATTAGGGATTATGCAAACATTACAGTACTGAAGTAGCTGAGAAAACATGAGCCACAAAGCATTATAGAGAATGATGATGTTTATATCACATGGGCTCACCCATTACCAACCGTTCAAAAACAGATGAGAGAAAACCAGATACAGTACTTCAGCAAAAGAAGACAAAAGCAACATTGACCACAAATTGCTACATCCAGCGATTACAGCATCTTACATACAGAGAGAGAAAAATAATAAAATACCAGGACTTGGAAGCAGAAATTAGAGCAATGTGGAAAAAGGATACCCAAACAGATCCAATAGTAGAAGGAGCAATGGGTCTCATAAAGAAAGAATGTACAGTCTTATTTAGATATGTTACCAACACATGTAACTCCACATGAATTACAGAAGGAATCAATTCTGGGCACATTGCAGGTGCAGCAAAGAGCACTTCTGGCTAACATCAAAGACTAAAACAATGTTAAGTTCACGAACTTTAGTCGTACTTTGACTTAGGGATGGGGTCCATTCCTATCATGGTATTAGAAATCCAAAATACTTGAAGAAATTAAACTGAGGAACTAAAGAAATAATGAATTGAGGAAAACATGATTACTCTAGTTTATGACTTCACTGAACATTAGTAGTAGTCTGTTGCCAAAGTATTTACAAACAGGCCTGATAAAGTATTCATGTGTGGTACAATAAATACGTTTTGTTGTAGCACGTCCCTGACATTTCATTACCCATTGTGTGAAAACCACCTAAATCTATCAACTGCATTATACTTCCAAACTTGAATCTGTTGATTGTCCTTACTCCACAAGTCAATGCTCATGCTCTTACGAGTAGAACAAAAGTACAGTTGTGTACACTTACCATAAATGTAGATGTTTGAGTGTATTCACTATTGCAGTCATTACATTTGGGTAATCTGCTGGCAGGTTGCCCTCAGTCGGCCTGAATAACAAAGTCTTGGGTCCTGCGTCGGTTGCTGTCTCCTCTTCCATGACGTCAGGGGTATAAAACATGCAGCCAATGCCATTTAATCAGTTTTTCTTGCCCCAGATATATATATATATATATATATATATATATATATATATATATATATATATATATATATAAACTGTAAATATATAAATGCACTTGTACCTTCAACTAAAAGCAAATACACCACAAGGCTTTTGAGTATAGTGAAAGAAAGAAAAGGTATAGAAAGGGTGCTGGCGGGTGGGTAATCCGGACTGCAACAGTGAATACACTCTAACATCTACATTTATGGTAAGTGTACACAACTGTACTATGTTCTTAGTGTTTCACTGTTGCAGTCATTACATTTGGGTAGAATCCCAAATCTATGGATAGGAGGATGGAACTAAACGGCATTACGAGCAGCTATAAGGCTCTGCAGGACTACACTGGCAAAGTCTAACCTGGATTAAGAGAAGATAGGTAAATGATAATGCTTTGGGAACATATGAACTGAGCTCCAAGTAGCAGCTTCTAGAATGTCTCTGGTAGGGACCCCTCTGAGAAAAGCAGCTGAAGTAGAGGCAGCCCTGGCGGAATGGGATCTGATCCCCTTGGGCACAAGTTTACCATGGTGCAAGTAGCAGAAATTAATGCAATGGCTTATCCACTTAGAAATAGTCTGCTTTGATATAGTCTTCCCCTCTGATCCTGCAGCAAATGCTACCAGTAGTTGCTCAGACTTTCTTAGAGATTTTGTTCTGTTTAAGTAGAATCTTAGCTGTCTGTGTACATCCAAAGAATGCAGAATCCGCTCCCCCTTGTTCTGCGGATTTGGGAAAAAAGGCAGGTGCATGGTCTGGTTAAGGGCCACACTGGATACCACCTTAGGCATAAAAGAAGGATTGGTCCTGAGGGCCACCCTGTCTGGGTAAAAAATAATGAAAGGCTCCACTGCCATGACAGCCTGTAGTTCTGAAACCTTTCTAGCTGAAGTGACTGCCAAAAGAAAAGCTGTCTTCCAAGAAAGAAATTTTATATCCACAATAGCTGCTGGTTCAAAAGGAGGCAGGGTGAGTTTTTCCAGCACAAAATTAAAGTCCCATGTAGGAGTTGGTGCTCTCCTGGGAGGCCTTAAATTTTTGGCCCCTCTGAGGTACTGTTTTAGCAGTGGATGAGAAAAGGGGGAAGGCTCTGTGTTGTACTGAGCCGAGATGGCAGAGGCATGGATTTTTATTGAAGAAAAAGATAGGCCCTTGTCAAACATCTCAGTTAAGTATTGTATACTCTGAGGAATATTGGGCTTTTCTGTGTCGATTCCTTGTGCTTGGTTCCAAGCACATAATCTCTTCCATTTATCAGCATAAGATTTTCAAGTACTAGGCCTTCTGGCTTCCAAAATGACACCCATCACAGGTTTACTGAGAGATGTGGTTGGTAAAATTAGATGATTAGCCATGCTGCAAGATTCAGGGTTTGGAGCGGAGTGTGCAGAATTTGATAGTTCTGCTGAAACAATAGGTGAGGTGTTTGAGGCAAGTACCACGGAGGAAGGTGAGACATATTCCTTAGAAGCAGGTACCAGCAGTGTTGGCGAGGCCAGTTCGGAGCAATTAGAATAGTTTTTGGTGTTTCCTGTCGGACTTTTAGTAAGAACTTGGAGAGTAGAGGCAGAGGGGGAAAGGCATAGACTGACAGGTTTTTCCAGCTGAAGGATAGAGCATCCACTTTCCATGCTTTTTTGTGATGAATTCTCGTGCAGAATTTGTCCAACTGATAGTTTTGGGGAGAGGCAAATAGATCTATGTCTGGGCTTCCCCATTTCTGTGTTAACATGCTGAAGATTGGTGGATTCAGTTTCCATTTGTGCGGTTCCATAAGATTTCTGCTTAGGTCATCTGCCAGAGTATTTTGCTTTCCTGGCAGGAATTGAGCTTGAAGATGGATTTGGTAAGTCAAGGCTGTGTTCCACAAGGTCATGGCTAGTCTGCAAAGGGGGTAGGAATGGGTACCCCACTGACTGTTTATGTACCACATAACTGTGGTATTGTCCGTCTTTATCAGTACTTGTCCTGGATGAAGTAAGTCCTTGAAGGCTGTCAGAGCATTCTGAACAGCTAGCATTTCTTTCTGGTTGATATGTAGATGCATTTGGTTTGGGTTCCTTTTGCCCTGAATGCATCTCCCTGCCAGGTGGGCCTCCCAAGCATAGTCTGATGCATCTGCAGTTAGGGTTTGGGTAAGCAGGGGGTAGAGTAAATGACGGTCCCTTGTTTTGGTGACATGTCTCTGCCCACCAAAGAAACTCCTGTTGCAGGCAGGGAATGAGAGGAATCATTGTTTCCAGGCTGTGACGATGCTGACTCCAAAAGCTTTTTAGGTACCACTGAAGTTTCCTCATATGCAGTCTCGCATATGGAATTAGTAGAATGCAGGATGCCATGAACCCCAAACCCTGCAGAATTTGTCTTGCAGATAACTGGGTTTTTGTTGCCATTTGTTTGAAGTAAGTTGTCAATTGCATTTGTTTGTCTGGCGTGAGGTAAGCCCTCTGGGCAGTTGTATTCAAGCTTGCACCCAGGAATGTAATTATTTGAGAGGGTACCAGTTGTGATTTCTTTTCGTTTATAGTGTACCCTAGGCATGCTAGAAGCCTTTTCACAAACACCAGTTGTTGAAAAAGAGTGTCCTTGTCCTCTGCCTGAATGAGGCAATCATCCACATATGGATATATTTGAATGTTTCTTTGTCTGCAAAATGCAATTACTGGTGCCAGGCACTTTTGACCCTGGGCGCAGTAAATAAGCCAAAGGGCATTGCAGAGAATTGGTAATGCAAAAAGCCTGCTTTGAAGCGGAGGTATCTCCTGCAAGACTGCCTTACTGGGATATGCAGGTATGCCTTTTGTAAGTCTAGAGTTAAAACCAGGCATTCTTGCCTAGCATAGGCAGTAGCTGTTGTAAAGTCAGCATTTTGAATTTTGGAATGTCCAGGAACGTGTTCAGAACTGATAAGTCCAGTACTGGATGTCATGATTTGTCTTTTCTGGGTACCAGGAAAAATCTTGAACCAAATCCTTGTCCTTTTTCCTTTTCTGGTACCGGTTGAATAGCCCCCATATCCATGAGGGACATGACTTGTTTCTGGGCCTCTGCCCACTGGCTTTGTGGCAGATCTGGCCATCCACTTGGAACTGGCAAAGTGGGGAAATGAAATCTTTACCCCTGGGATACTATGTACAATACCCACTTGTCCTGGGTAATTAACTGCCAATTTTGAGTATGAAGTGCTAGTTTCCCTCCCAAGGGGGCTACCAAAAGATAAGTGCTTGGAGATGGTAGAGGAAAGTCATTGAGACAGCTTACTGTAGGGTTGTGCTTTGTTACCTCCAGATTTGGAGGTGGAGGCACCCTATTGTTTTGACCTGTAACATCCCTGTGATTGATATCTGGAGCCTTTGGAGCACCTGGATTTGCCCCGAGTGGCTCTGTTGGACACAGGAAAGAACCAATTCTTAGTAGTCCAGTGCCTACTGAACCTGGCTGGCTGCCACTTGCAAGAAATCTTTTACAGTTTGCACAGATTTAGCTTTGTCTTCCATTTTCTTTAAAACCTCTTCTGCCTTATTACTAAACAGACTATCATGCTGTAAAGGGGGCATCCAACAATTTAGCTTTAATATGATCAGGCAGATTTTGCTCCTTGAGCCAGGCACGCCTTCTTATCACAGATCCAGTTACGGTGGCCCTGCAAGAGGCCTCCAAGGAATCAAAACCTCATTGCAAAGTATGTTTTCCAACCTGTTCTGCTGAATGCAATAAATCCTGTAACTCTATTTTCCACACAATCAGAAATCAACATCATTTTCTGTTTCAGTAAGCCTATAACATGCTGTTGATATTTAAGCATATGAAACTGGCAGTTTAAAGCCCTGATTGCCAAGGTTGCAGACGTACAAACCTTCTTACCCCATCTATCCAGCGCCCTGGAATCTCTATCAGAAGGGGTAGGATTTTTGGCTGTAGAAGCCTTAACACCCTTGGGACCCTGAGAAATAGTCTCAGGATTAGCAGCAGGATTTTTGAAAATAAATTTGTGGGAGTCAGGAACCCTGTAATATCTGCCTGGCTTACTAGGAGCCGGAGGCAGGGAATCAGGAGCCATGCTAGATACAGAAAACACATCATCAACAATTTCTAATAATACAGGAGGTATTGCCAAAGGCCTATGCTGAGGAAGAAGAAGAAAATCCATAAGCCTCTTTTTTGATTCAGAGAAGTCCTGACTCTCCCAGTGAAAATGTTCCCTTAAAGTATGCAAAGTCTTTCCACAAGAGTAATCCTCAGAAGGAGATGCAGATGGGATGGATTCCTCTGCATCAGAATCCTCATTAGGTGGAATAGAAAATTCCTGATCAGAAGAGGAATCAGAAGATATGGAAACCTAATCTGAAGATTCGTAATCAGTGCCTTGCCTAGGCCTCTTAGCGGGGGGGGGTCAAGGTAATTAAATCCTCAGCCATTTTGATCATTTGTTTTTTAGGCATAGGGGCCTGAGCACGTGGCTCATGCATCGTTTTTTTAGACATAGAAGTCTGTTTTGACCTTGTTTTTGTTGATGGAGTCGGTTTAGGCCTGAAAACACCCTCAGAAGCTGGTGCCTGCTCAGCGGCTCCAGACCCATCCAAGGTAGAGACATCCGTGGGTTCAATACTTTGCGAATCTCGCGGCATACCGGCTCCGAATGTGTCTCGGTAGATTCAAAAGTAGCAGGCATCAGGGGCTGTGAAAGCACCTCACTGAGTACCGGCGAACCGGCAACTGGCTTAGGAGAAGCTTCGTCCTCGGTTTTGGACCTCGACAGTCTGTCTGTCTTTTTCCTTGCGTTTTTTTGTGAACTGCGGTAGTAGGATTGCTAACCGATGACATTTCAGGGTAGTTAAATCTTGAACCAAAATATTTAGAAGCAAAAATATACCGACGCTTAATAGTGCATTGGTTAAATTTAGCACAAAACCAACAGCAAGGTACGTTGTGATCAGGGTCTAGTAGGCAAGGAATACAGTACAAATGAAAATCCTTATGAGGTATTTGCTTCCCACAAGTAATGCAATTATTAACTTTTACTGACATTGGTAAGGAGCACGAAAAAGTTTCCCCAACGGGGTACTCCGCTTTAGTTTGAAGACTTCGGTTCTGAAACACGAAAACGAAAATTTCAGGAGTCGGCCGACCGGCACTTGCAAACTGCTTCTGTTTCAGGCACTGCGCGGCAAGAAAGACCGATTAAAATGGCATCAGCTGCATGTTTTATACCCCTGAAGACCTGATGTCATAGAAGAGGAGACAGTAACCGACGCAGGATCCAAGACGTTATTCAGGCCGACTGAGGGCAACCAGCCAGCAGATTACCCAAATGTAAGGACTGCAACAGTGAAACACGAAGAACATCTTTTCAAAACAATAACCAAGACAAAAATGAATTCATTAAATCAAAGACCCTATGAATGTACTTTCATCCTTGCTACTAATGGGGAATACTATTAACTCTTTCCTTTCTTCACTTATTGTATCTCTGCTGGCAACATGACAGATCACATATGTTAACTCTTGCCTTTGATCTTTATCTTCTCTCCCCTCTACCTTAGTCCTCATTTGTTTCAACAAGGGTTTCCACTCTCTATGTCTCTGTTTGATGGGTTCTGGAGCAGAACCTTTGTAACTGTCTATTCAGAGGAAAAGAAAAGGGCTCTATATGGGTATATCCACCAGTGGGTGAGGTCCAGGAAGATCTTTCCCTCTTCGGCATCCATTCACAAGGGTGCAGAAGATTCCTGCTCAGATAATCTGCTATGGTGGTGTTTGGCCCGGGATGTAGGATGCTATTGTAGTCATTCATAATGTTTATTCCAGGAGCCAAACCATTATCACTAAACTGCACAGGGGATTTGACTGAATCCCCCTTATTAACGTACCACAAAACTGTGGTGTCCATCAAAATCTGCAATGTTCCTAGGGGTCAGGTTGCTTCGGAAGGCTTTTATTGCCAGAAACACTGCCAGTAATTTTTTTTGGTTTGTGTGCAGTTTCCTTTGCCCTGGAGTCAAGATACCCTGCACCTTCATCAGCTGTCCTAAGTGTGCTCACCGGGCTATGTCCAATCTGTTTGAGGTGAGTTTTATCAGACTCTGGTAGACAGAAGCGTGCACATGGGTTCTGTAGTATGCTCTCTTTCTACAAAATGAGTTCCTTTTTCAGGCAGGGAAGTAAGGGCACCAGGTTTCTAAAGGCTGTGAAAGCTATTCACAAGTGTTTTTTTTAGGAACTATTGGAGTTTCTTTGCATGCATTTTTGCAAGCAGTACCATTAGGATGCAGGATGCCATGTACCCTAATGGCCTTTCATTGATTTGACTGTCTGCTTTTCTAATAGGTTCTGCAGATAGTTTGTCAAATAGGAGATCTTGTCTTGGAGGAAGAAAGACTGTTGGGTTATTGAGTCTATCAGTGTGCTCAGAAAGAAAATTCTCGTCTGTGACTTTAGATGAGACATGCGGAGGTTGATGGTGAGGTCTACTTTCTAGAAGCAATCCAGGGGGATTTGCAGAGCTGCCTGAAGCTCCAGGGTAAATTTCCCATGAAACAGGAAGTTATCCAAGTAAGGCTTGATGTGAACTGAGTTCTGTAACAGGCTATAATAGGTGCTACATATGTGGTGAATACTCTGGAGACAGTAGATAAGTCAAATGTTAAAGAAAAAAACTTTAAAAGTGTAATCCTCCTGCCAGAATACAAAGATATTTTTGTGTTCCTTGGCTAAAGGAACTTTGAAGGCAGGTATCTTTCAGGTCTAGGGTCACCATACAGGCTGCCTGGAAGATCACTGGCAGTTTTTGAAAGGTTATATTTTGAACTTTGGTATGTGAAGGAACTTGTTTAGCTGTGACAAGTGTTAAGACTAGTCTCCAGGTAAATTCATTTCTTGGAACCAAGAAAATTCTTGCATAGAACCCTGTTCCCTCTTCTCTTGCGGACGAAATGGACCCCTGTTGCAGAAGCTTTATTAACATTGTGAAAGTTGTCTCCATTTGTTTTTTGGGGTCTTTGGTAATCATAGAAAGTTCTTTTCTTCTGAACTGGATGAAACAGCCTCCTTCTGTGATACCACTGGTCCTTGGGGATGACTCTACAATGTTGTAAGGAGGAGGAATCCCACCACTGCCAACCAAATGTAAAAGACAAGAGGTAATGGTAAAAAATTGCGGCATAATCTATTTCAATAACCAATTTACAAAGAGCAACCTGGTGCCCAGAGCATAAAAGGAATATGCATTACTATTCTGGGTATGGACTTCCAACCACCAAACCCAGACTGTCCTGCACACAGGCCACTTGGAGAACAGAGTATTTCACTACTCCCTCTTGTGAACCAATGCCCTCCAGTGCCCCTTTATCTATGGTACCTGTCTTTCTCACACATGCACAAACTCACACATAATGTCAGTGGAAGGCTGGCAGAATTATTCAATTCTCCACAGCTTTCTTCTTGGCCTGGTAGTACAACCAAGACTCTGGAAGATGCCAAAGACTTCCAATTACTGGTTGCTCTGCAATCAAGCCAAATGTGAGATACAATTAACATTTTTTCACTGGTAGTAAACCTAAGCAGTCTCATTGGAAAGCATGTGTCACACAGTTTGGACTTCTCACAGTATACTAATGAATGCCCTCTCCCAGATAACAGCACCCACGTATTCTTTTAATAAATAAATACCAGTCACAAGAGCTTAAAGATAAATAAACTTTACTTAAACAATAAATACGTGCAAGTACAAACTAAAATACATCTACCTTACCATAAACAAAGGAAAGAAATTAAAACAAGAAAAAGTACAGTTGTGTACACTTACCATAAATGTAGATGTTCAAGTGTATTCACTGTTGCAGTCATTACATTTGGGTATGTGGATAAATAACTCAAGCAAGAGTTGACAGAGTGAGAAATAACCTTCTATGTGTAAAAAATCCAAGTAATACAAATAATTCAGTTTATTACACAGATTTCACTAACTAGTAGCTTCTTCAGATCACAAACAGGAAGCACAGGAACCATGTGCTTTAAATATCTGCATGTTAATTAATCAACCAACAAAACTAAATATATAAACATAAAATCATCTCAAGATGCAACAGAAATAAACAATGGTGTATGCATATTACTTTTAAAAATTAAAATAACTTCATTCCATAAGAAACAATAAAAATTGAAGTAAATATAAGAACATGTTGTGAGCAGCATACTATCAAGTAAAGTGTATACAGCCTAATACATAACTGCATGTGATAGTCATATTATTAATGATGCCATCAAAACATGAAACCATATACAAGTCGAAAGAACTATTATCAACCAAAGTGATACTTGGTATAATAAGGTCAGTGCATAAACAAAGATGTATATCTGCATATGTATAAAAATGTGTATATAAATGTAGTGTCTTAATAAATATATGTATCTAAATATAAAAGAATGAATGAATGTGTACAAAAATATAAATAAATAAATGAATAAATAAATAAGTTATTGTCTAAAAATGAAGCTAAAACCATTAACATTAACAGTATTACAATATAAAATGAATAAGTTACCCAAAAATGTGATATATGTATGTGTATGTATATGTATGGGAACAAATATCAGAGCACATTGAATTCTTAAAAATTTCAGAACTTTTTAGGTGTGGTCTGATAGATGCCCTTTCATTTAAACCATGACCTTTATCAGCTCTCAGCAAAATAATCCACCTACTTTCTCTATCTTCGGTATGATTCATGATGTCACCTCCTCTTACATTAACATTCATTTTCTCCAGCACCCTAAAATTGCAGGAGAGGCCCCAACCATTGCTAATGAATATGTTGACTCTGATACTATATCTGCTGATATTTGTCCTTCTACTAACTTAGCTGCTAGTAATGAGGAAATAGCAACTAGCAATGACTCTATAGATGTTATACATATAACGCATAACAGTATGAATGAAAATGTAAATTTATATCCTACTGTGAATGTTGTTAAGAATAGACTGCTGAATGATCAAGAGCAGGTTGTTAGATCTAAAACAAATGAATTTAAAAAAGGAGCAGCTTTACCTATAGGAATAAGAAGAATCTTAAAAGATTGCTTTGTTATCCACCAAACAAGAATACGCACCCGAGTCTTAGTTATGGAACCACACCTTGTGGACAATGCAACTTTTGCTCCTCAATAGATTCTAGCATAGTATTTATACATCCAGATACACAGAGGGAAATATATACCCGAGCCAATGCCAACTGTATGACACCTGATGTCATATATAAGAGACAGAATAAGGGAACACTGTTATAATATAAAGAAAGGTAATCTGCAGAATGCATTGGCCAAGCATGTGACACAAACAAGTCCTGAACACAAGTTCATGTTTAGGGTGCTGGAGAAAATGAATGTTAATGTAAGAGGAGGTGACATCATGAATCATACCGAAGATAGAGAAAGTAGGTGGATTATTTTGCTGAGAGCTGATAAAGGTCATGGTTTAAATGAAAGGGCATCTATCAGACCACACCTAAAGCACTAAGTTCTGAAATTTTTAAGAATTCAATGTGCTCTGATATTTGTTCCCATACATATACATACACATACATATATCACATTTTGGGTAACTTATTCATTTTATATTGTAATACTGTTAATGTTAATGGTTTTAGCTTCATTTTAGACAATAACTTATTTATTTATTCATTTATTTATTTATATTTTTGTACACATTCATTCATTCTTTTATATTTAGATACATATATTTATTAAGACACTACATTTATATACACATTTTTATACATATGCAGATATACATCTTTGTTTATGCACTGACCTTATTATACCAAGTATCACTTTGGTTGATAATAGTTCTTTCGACTTGTATATGGTTTCATGTTTTGATGGCATCTACTATGTATAGTTTCTAAGTTGCCTCGTATTATTAATAATATGACTATCACATGCAGTTATGTATTAGGCTGTATACACTTTCGTCTTGATAGTATGCTGCTCACAACATGTTCTTATATTTACTTCAATTTTATTGTTTCTTATGGAATGAAGTTATTTTAATTTTTAAAAGTAATATGCATACACCATTGTTTATTTCTGTTGCATCTTGAGATGATTTTATGTTTATATATTTAGTTTTAGGTTTTATCTGCTTTAAAAGTTGGTTGATTAATTAACATGCAGATATTTAAAGCACATGGTTCCTGTGCTTCCTGTTTGTGATCTGAAGAAGCTACTAGTTAGTGTTTATCTGTGTAATAAACTGAATTATTTGTCTCAGAAGACCGGATTACTTGGATTTTTTACACATAGAAGGTTATTTCTCACTCTGTCAACGCTTGCTTGAGTTATTTATCCATTTACTTATCTTTTTTATAAGCAAGCGTGCTGTGGCAGTAACCAGCATTTTTAATTTACCTTTCAACGCTATTACATTTGGGTAATTTGCTGGCAGGTTGCCCTCAGTCGGCCTGATTAATAAAGTCTTGGGTCCTGCATCGGTTGCTGTCCCTTCTTCCATGACGTCAGGTCATCAGGGGTATAAAACATGCAGCCAACGCCATTGCATCAGTTTTTCTTCCCCCAGATGTCAGGTGCCCCCCAAATGGGAAGCACACAAAATTAGAAACATAAAATATATACCTCCAATCCCAAAAGCAAATACACCAAAAGGGCTTTTAAGCATAGTGAAAGAAAGTAGAGGTATAGTCAAAGAAAAATAGAAGGCTGGAGGGAGGGTAACCAGGACTGCAACAGTGAACACACTCGAACATCTACATTTATGGTTTGGTAAGTGTGCACAACTGTACTATGTTCTTCGTGTTTCACTGTTACTGTCATTACATTTGGGTAGATTCTCAAATCAATGGTTGGGTGGAGGGAATTATACAGCATTAGGACCAGCTATAAGGCCTGCAGGACAGCAGTGGCAAAGCCAGCTCTGGATTTAGAGAAAAGTGGTAAATGGTAATGTTTGGTGAACGTATGAACTGAGCTCCAAGTAGCAGCTTCTAGAATGTCTCTGGTAGGAACACCTCTGAGAAAGGCTGACGAAGAAGATGCAGCCCTGGTGTAATGGGATCTGATCCCCTGGGGGATGGTCTTTCCATGGTGCATACAGCAAAAACGAATACAATGGCTTACCCATTTGGAATTGGTTTGCTTTGAAATAGCCTTTCCCTCTGCCTCTGCAGCAAATGCCACCAGCAGTTGTTCAGATTTTAATTGAGATTTTATTCTGCTTAAGTAAAATCTAAGTTGTCTGTGTACATCCAATGAATGCAGAATCCGCTCCCCCCCTTGTTCTGTGGATTGGGAAAGAAAGTTGGCAAATGGATTGTCTGATTAAGAGCCACACTGGATACCACCTTAGGCATAAAGGACAGATTGGTCCTGAGAGATACCCTGTCCACATGGAAAACAATGAAAGTCTCCACTGCCATAAGAGCCTATAATTCTGAAATCATTCTAGCTGAAGTGACTGCTAAAAGGAAAGCTGTTTTCCAGGAGAGAAATTTTAAGTCTGCAGTAGCAACTGGCTCAAAAGGAGGGAGAGTGAGTTTTCCCAATACAAAATTGAAGTCCCAGGCAGGGGTTGGAGCTCTCATGGATGGTCTTAAGTTTTTGGCACCTCTGAGATACTGCTTTAGCAGGTGTTGAGAGAAGAGGGGAGGTTCTGTGTTGTAATGAGCTGAAATGGCTGAGGCATGGATTTTTATGGAAGAGAAAGACAGGCCCTTGTGAAGCATCTCAGTTAAGTATTGTAAAATCTGAGGAATGTTGGGCACTGCTGGTCTTATCCCTTGAGACTGATTCCATGCACAGAATCTTTTCCATTTGTCAGCATAACATTTTCTAGTACTAGGCCTTCTCGACTCCAAAATGACATCCATCAAAGGTATGCTGAGGGATGCTAAGGGTGAATTTAGGTGATTAGCCACGCTGCAAGATTCAAAGTTTTGGAGCCGAGTGTGCAGAACTTGGTTGTTCTGCGGAGACGGTAAGTAAGATGTCTGAGGCAGGTGCCACGGTGGAAGGTGTGACACATTGCACAGGAGTGGGTACCAGTGTTGGCGAGGCCAGTCTGCAGCAATCAAAATCACTTTTGGTTTGTCCCATTTGACTTTGCGTAGAAATTTGGAGATCAGAGACAGAGGGGGAAAGGCACAGACTGATAGGTGTTTCCAGCTGAAGGATAGAGCATCCACTTTCCAGGATTTTTTGTGAAGAGTTATTGTGCAAAATTTGTCCAACTGATAGTTCTGGTGAGGCGAAAAGATCTATGTCTGGGCTCCCCCATTTGTGTGTCAACATGTTGAAAATCTGTGGTTCCAGTTTCCATTTGTGTGGGTCCATGAGATTTCTGCTTAGTTCGTCTGCCAGAGTATTCAGCTTTCCTGGCAGGAATTGTGCTTGTAGTTGTACTTGACAGGGCAAGGCCGTGTTCCACAATGCCATGCCTAGTCTGCAAAGGGGTAGGAGTGTGTACCCCCCTGCTTGTTTATGTACCACATAACCATGGTGCTGTCTATAATTAATTGTCCTGGAAGAAGGTAGCCCTTGAAGGCTGGCAGTGCATTCTGTACAGCTAGCATTTCTTTTTGATTGATATGAAGGTGCATTTGATTTGGGCTCCATTTGCCCTGAATGCACTTCCCTGCCAGATGTGCCCCCCAAGCATAGTCTGATGCGTCTGTAGTTAGGGTTTGGGTGGCAGGTGGTGGTATGAATGGCAGTCCCTTGTTTTGGTGGCAGGTCTCTGCCCACCATTGGAACTCTAGTTGCAGGCAAGGTATGATAGGAATCATTGTTTCCAGGCTGTGACAATGCTGATTCCATAGACTTTTTAAGTACCACTGAAGTTTCCTCATATGCAGTCTTGCATATGGAATTAGAAGAATGCTGGAGGCCATGAACCCTAACGCTTGCAGTATTTGCCTTGCAGAAAGCAGGGTTTTTGTGGCCACCTGTTTGAAGTAAATCACCAAATTAATTTGTCTGGCATAAGGAAAGCCATCTGGGCAGTTGTATTCAAGCCTGCACCCAGGAATGTAAAATTTTGAGAGGGTACCAGTTGTGATTTATTTTGGTTTATAGTGTACCCCAGACAAGTTAGAACCCTTTTCACAAACGCCAGATGATTTAGAAGAGTGTCCTTGTTTTCTGCATGAATTGACAATCGCCCAAGGTAGGGATATATTTGAATATTTCTTTGCCTGCAAAATGCAATTACTGGAGTCAGGCACTTTGTAAAGACCCTGGGCACAGTAGATAAGCCAAAGGGCAGTGCAGAGAACTGGTAATGCAAGTAGCCTGCTTTGAAGAAGAGGTATCTTCTGCAAGATTCCCCGATTGTGATATACAGGTAAGCCTCTTAAATCTAGAGTCGCCAACCAGGCATCTTTGCCTAGCATAGGAAATAACTGGTGAAGAGTCAGCATCTTGAATTTTGGAATGTCCAGAAAGGTGTTTAGAGTAGATAAGTCCAGGATTGGATGCCATGATTTGTCTTTTCTGGGTACCAGGAAAAGGCTTGAATAGAAACCTTTTCCTCTTCTGGTAATTGTTGAATAGCTCCCATGCTCATGAGGGAAAGTACTTGTTTCTGGGCCTCTGCCCACTGATTTGGGGCCAGGCCTGGCCATCCGTTTGGAACTGGCAAAGTGTGGAAATGAAATCTGTATCCCTAGGATACTATATTTAAAACCCATTTGTCCTGGGTTATAAGTTGCCAGTTTCTTGCATGAAGAGCCAGTTTTCCCCCCAAAGGGGCGGCTAAAAGGTAAGTGCTTGCTAAGTGTAAAGGGAAGCCAGTGAGACTGCTTACCATAGGGGGGTGTCTTGTTGTTTCCAGATTTGGAGGAGGAGGAGGCACCCCATTGTTTTGTCCTGAAATTCCCTTGTAACTGAAACCTGGAGCCTTTGGAATGTCTGGGTTTGACTTGAGTGGCTCTCGAAGGAACTGGAAAGGACCAGTTCTTAGTAGGCCAGTGCTTACTAAATCTTGGGAGGTTGCACTTGTAAGAAATCTTTCACAGTTTGCATAGATTTAGCTTTATCTTCCATCTTTTTTAAAACTTCTTCAGCCTTATTACCAAAGAGACAGTCCTGTTTGTAAAGGAGCATCCAACAATTTTGCTTTAACATGATCAGGCAGATTTTGCTCTTTGAGCCAAGCATGACTTCTTAGCACAGACCCAGTTACAGCAGCCCTGCAAGAGGCCGCCAAAGAATGAAAACCACATTACAAAGTATGTTTTCCAACTTGTTCAGCTGAATGCAATAAATCCTGTAAATCTTTGTTTTCCACACAGTCAGAAATTAACATCATTTTCTGTTTAAGCAGTCCCATGATATGCTGTTGATATTTTAGCATATGAAATTGACAGTTTAAAGCCCTGATTGCCAAGGTTGCAGAAGTGTAAACCCTCTTACCCCATCTATCCAGCACCCTGGAATCTGTATCGGAAGGGGTAGGGTTTTTACCTGTAGAAGCCTTAATGTCCTTGGGACCCTGAGAAATGGTTTCAGGATCTGCAACAGGATTCTTGAAAAGGAATTTGTGAGAGTCAGGAACCCTGTAGTATCTGTCTGACTTACAAGGAGCCTGAGGCAGAGAATCAGGAGCCATACTAGATTCTGAAAAAAACATCAACAGGAGGAATAGCAAAAGGCCTATGCTGAGGAGGAAGAAGAAGAAAATCCCTCAGTCTCTTTTTAGATTCAAAGAAATCCTGACTTTCCCAGTGGAAATGTTCCCTTAAGGTATGTAAAGTTTCCCCAAAAGAAAAATCCTCAGTGGAAGAACCAGAAGGAATGGAATCTTCTGCATCAGAATCCTCATACGTAGGTATAGACAATTCCTGTTCATTAGAACAGTCAGAAGAAATAGAATCCTGTCCTGAAGATTCATAATCAATGCCTTGCCTAGGACTCTTAGAAGTGGGGGGGGGGGTGTTTGGCTACCCCTGATCAGAGTAATTAAATCTTCAGATATTTTGATCATTTGTTTTTTAGGCATAGGGGCCTGCACATGTGGCCCAGGTGTCGTTTTTTTAGGCATAGGATGAGATTTTGGCCTTAGTTTTGAAGATGGCGTTGGTCTAGTATACAAATCTGTAGGCCTGAAAACACCCTCAGAAGCCGGTGCCTGCACAGTGGTTCTCAACCCATCCAAGGTAGAGACATCCACGGGTTCCATAATTGAAGCATCTCACGGCATACCAGACTCCGAATGGGTCTCAGTAGAGGCCTGCGGATCAGAAGTAGCGGGTATCAGGGGCTGCGAAAGCACCTCACTGAGTACTGGCGAACTGGCGACTGGCTTAGGAGAAGCGTCCTCGGCAGTTTTGCACCTCAACGGCCTGTGTCTGTCTTTTTCTTTGTGTTTTTTAGGTATTCCGGTAGTCGGATTGCTAACCAATGACATTTCTGGATAATTATAGCATGAACCAAAATATTTAGAAGCAAAAATGTACCGAAGTTTGATAGTGCGTTGATTAAATAAAGCACAAAACTGACAGCAAGGTACATTATTGGTCAGGGCCTAGGCAAGGAATACAGTACAAATGAAAATCCTTATGAGGTATTTGCTTCCCACAAGTAATGCTATTATTAACTTTTACTGACATCGGTAAGGAGCAAGAAAAAGTTTCCCCAACGGGGTACTTAGCTTTTTAGTTGAAGACTTCGTATCTGAAACTCGAAAACGAAAATTTCAGGAGGCGGCCAACCGGCACTTGCGAACTGCTGCTGCTTCGGGCACGGCGTGACAAGAAAGACTGATGTAATGGCATCGGCTGCATGTTTTATACCCCTGATGACCTGACGTCATGGAAGAAGGGACAGCAACCGATGCAGGACCCAAGACTTTGTTAATCAGGCCGACTGAGGGCAACCTGCCAGCAGATTACCCAAATGTACTGACTGCAACAATGAAACACGAAGAACATCTAGGATACATAAAGAAAAAAAAAAACTAAGTTCCAGGTATCTAAATTCTCCAAGCTAGCACAATACAAGAACACTGGCCCAAATGGCTAGTACTCACAGATGATTCCACAGACTAGACAGCATCATTTTCACTTGTTTTTTTCAGTATACAGTTATATGTCTGTCTGTCTGTCCCCAAGCCCTCTAATGACTCTGATGTCATCATTCTGTAAATGGGAAGACAGGTCAAACTCAGTTCTTTTACTCATCACATTGACCACCAAGGCTTGTGAAAAATAAAAACTTCATCCCCCTCTCACCCCCTAAATGGCCCATCTCAATACCGGAAGATTGCCAAATTCCAGTAATAACGCCACACAGGTACAAAACGCACTCTCTAAAGCCAAGAATACAGCATCCATGGGACCAGATGACATCCCGGGCTGTGTACTACATGAACTACAATATGAACTGGCACCTCACCTAAGTGTCATGTTTAATCATAGCCTCACCTCAGGTTTCATGCCCACTGAGTGGCGCAGAGCTACAGTTATCCCAATCCACAAGGGGGGATCCACCTTGGATCCCGGAAACTACCGTCCCATCAGTCTGACGAGCCTTATCTGCAAAGCCATGGAGCGTATTATCATGGAACTTATAAACAAAGACATTGGCAACCTTCAAACAATGGACCCCAACCCAGTTTGGGTTTGTGAAGGGCCGATCTTGTCTCCTGAACCTGATTGACTTCTTTGAATCAGTCTCCAGAGCCATGGACAAGGGTAAGGTGGTCCACACAGCCTATCTAGACCTTGCCATGGACTTTGACACCATCCCCCACTCTGGAATCATAGCTAAACTTACTAAGTTGGGCATTAATCCCTATGTCACCCAATGGGTTGCTAAATGGCTTACTGATAGAACCCACACTGTAAAAGTAGCCGACTCCAAATCCAGCTCCAGACAAGTGACAAGTGGAGTACCTCAGGGTTCAGTCCTGGGGCCACTCTTGTTTGGCATCTACTTCTCTGAAGTACAGGTCAACACTAAGGGACTCTGGCTAACAAAGTTTGCAGATGACTGCAAACTGGGAGCCATTATTGAATCCCCAAATGATGTGGATACTCTACAAAAGGGCCTTACAGAAACAGATGCTTGGTGCCAGAGCCATGGGCTCAAGCTCAATGCCAAGAAATGTATTGTTATCCCCTTTGGGGAAAAAACATGTATCCATGAATTACCATATAGGTGGCAGTACACTAAACACAGAAAGTGTGATAAGAGACTTAGGAAAAAATGAAAGCCAGCAAGATGAGAAGGTGGCAAAACCATTTAATAAACCCGAAGGACAAAATCTCAAGGTTATATAGAGATTGTATAAATACAATACATCCAAACCGGTTTCGGCTCCACAGAGCCTTCTTCAGTGGATACAGATAAAAATGAGAACAATGCATTGAAGGAACATCTCATTAAATATAAATCTGCACACCTGATGTAAAACAATTAACCAATCAGAAGGAAACATAAAAAACCCATTAAACAAAACATTAAAAGTGGTCGTTAAGACCTGGTGGAAACAAAGCCCCCAGTTTGACTATCCATTTTCTTTCCAAAAAATTAAGTAACTCATGCCAACCATCTTTGTCTTTGCAAATCCCACTAATGTGATCAATGACCATAAATTTAAAGTTAGCAGTAGTGTGCTTTAAAGTATGTTTGAATAATGCATTATTTGGACGTTTGTTTTTGATGGCACTTAAATGTTCACATATTCTCAAGCGAAAAGCTCGAGAAGTTTGTCCCACATAAAATGCTAGACACGTACATGTCACCAAATAAATGACCCACTTGGTGCTGCAGTTGGCCCATATCTTCATTTCAAAGACCTCAGAGGTGTTTTTGCTGGTAAATTCCGAAGTATGGGAGACCCGCATGCAATATGCACAATGGCCACAAGCAAAACAACCCACTATGGGACCCCCTGTCAAAGAGATTTGGTAACTGCCTGTAGAATTGTAAACATACTTTTTGTAATGGCTAAGTCTAGAGCCTATAGATCTACCCTTCCTAAATGAGAAGAGACATCTATCCCTAAGAAAAGGATGTAATCTATCTTCAGCCAACAAGACATTCCAATGTCTCTGAATGATATTTATGAAGCCCTGAGTATTGCGTCCATAAGTTGTAACAAGGCGTAGAGGCTGAATATCATCGTTATTATTCTGATGTTTATATCGTAGTAGATCTGGCCTATTGAAGTTAGCAGCCCATTGTTTGGCCTGATTAATGATCCCCGGACGATAGCCCCTCTCTAAAAATCTGCAGGCCAAATCATCACGTGTTTTGATATAAGAAGCTTGGTTAGAACAGATCCTCTTGGCTCTTAAGAATTGTGATTTTGGTATGTTTTGGATGATATGTTGTGGGTGGAGGCTAGAAGCATGTAATAAGGAGTTGTACTCAGGAAATTTTCTAAAGATGGAAGTGGACAATGTGTTGTCAGGATTCCTAGTAATTTCCACATCCAGAAAACATATTTTAAATCTATGGAAAGACATTTTAAATTCAATGCCCCATACATGTTGTTAAGATAGTCAAGAAATTCCCTGAGATACTCCTCATCTGCCATTGTCCACTTCCATCTTTAGAAAATTTCCTGAGTACAACTCCTTATTACATGCTTCTAGCCTCCACCCACAACATATCATCCAAAACATACCAAAATCACAATTCTTAAGAGCCAAGAGGATCTGTTCTAACCAAGCTTCTTATATCAAAACACGTGATGATTTGGCCTGCAGATTTTTAGAGAGGGGCTATCGTCCGGGGATCATTAATCAGGCCAAACAATGGGCTGCTAACTTCAATAGGCCAGATCTACTACGATATAAACATCAGAATAATAACGATGATATTCAGCCTCTACGCCTTGTTACAACTTATGGCAATACTCAGGGCTTCATAAATATCATTCAGAGACATTGGAATGTCTTGTTGGCTGAAGATAGATTACATCCTTTTCTTAGGGATAGATGTCTCTTCTCATTTAGAAAGGGTAGATCTATAGGCTCTAGACTTAGCCATTACAAAAAGTATGTTTACAATTCTACAGGCAGTTACCAAATCTCTTTGACAGGGGTCCCATAGTGGGTTGTTTTGCTTGTGGCCATTGTGCATATTGCATGGTCTCCCATACTTCGGAATTTACCAGCAAAAACACCTCTGAGGTCTTTGAAATGAAGATATGGGCCAACTGCAGCACCAAGTGGGTCATTTATTTGGTGACATGTACGTGTCTAGCATTTTATGTGGGACAAACTTCTCGAGCTTTTAACGAGAATATGTGAACATTTAAGTGCCATCAAAAACAAACGTCCAAATAATGCATTATTCAAACATACTTTAAAGCACACTACTGCTAACTTTAAATTTATGGTCATTGATCACATTAGTGGGATTTGCAAAGACAAAGATGGTTGGCATGAGTTACTTAATTTTTTGGAAAGAAAATGGATAGTCAAACTGGGGGCTTTGTTTCCACCAGGTCTTAACAACCACTTTTAATGTTTTGTTTAATGGGTTTTTTATGTTTCCTTCTGATTGGTTAATTGTTTTACATCAGGTGTGCAGATTTATATTTAATGAGATGTTCCTTCAATGCATTGTTCTCATTTTTATCTGTATCCACTGAAGAAGACTCTGTGGAGCCGAAACCGGTTTGGATGTATTGTATTTATACAATCTCTATATAACCTTGAGGTTTTGTCCTTCGGGTTTATTAAATGGTTTTGCCACCTTCTCATCTTGCTGGCTTTCATTTTTTCCTTTGGTTCTTGTTGCCGTGCAAGAGGGCTTCACGTGCATCTGCTATTGCAATAAGAGACTTAGGGACACAGGTGGACAGTGGTCTCACCTTCGATAACCACATCGCCACAAAAGTCAGGAAATCCTTCTATGTGGCACACCTCATCACGAAGGGCTTTTCATCCAGAAAAAAGGAGGTCATTGTCCCACTGTACTCATCCCTCATTAGACCCATTATAGAATACAACGCCCCATTTGGTATGTACCTCTCAAGACATCTGCAACAACTGGAAAGGCCTCAGAAATACCTCACTAAAAGAATCACAGGCCTAAAGCAGATGCCCTATGCTGACCGCCTTGAAAAACTCCAGCTATACTCTGTCGCATATAGTCTACTCACAGGCTATCTCTGCTTAACATACAAGGCCATGTCAAACCCAGAGCTGTTGGACATGCTACACTTAAAGAAATCCCAATCCCTCAGAGCTACACGCTCCAGGGATCTAAACCTTGTCATCACAATAAACAAAACATGCTGGAGGGATAGGCTCCTGACCCAGAGACCCCCCAGACTCTGGAATAGATTGCCCATACATGTAAAGCAGAGTGCCTCTTTGGACCTCTTCAAGAGGAACCTTGACGATTGGATGGGAGAAAGGAAATTCACCCCAGGGATCACGTCAGTCGCCCTGCTAGACAGGGGTCCAGGAAAGTAAATAATGTGGGAAGAAATAGCCAGGGAATTGTTATGGCTAGGCTTGTATAGGCCCTAGGGCTGATAGCCTAGTACCAACCTATGAACTTATGAATAACATCTGTTTTTCCCCAAATTCTTAACCACAGTTGTATCTTAAACATTTGTCCTTGTGGCAATTACAATCCATTAGTCCTCGTTTGTTGAATTAATAAAAGGTCCCTTCTCTGGAACTCAACAGATTTCAGAGAATACATTCTGATTCACTCAACATGGCATTATCACAGTTGGTTTTCCTTTAGCCTTGCATTACACAGTTCCATAGCCTCCAAAGAATTTCAAGCGAATGTTCTAGAGGCATCCCTCAAGAAACAAACCTTGAAACAGGGTTACACTTGTAGTACATTATCCTATACCTTTTCTAGGTAACTGATCTGCGTTACTACTGGCACTACCACAGTAATGTTGTATAGTCATGTTATAGGACTGCAAAGCTAAATTTCATCTAAGAAGCTTCTCATTCTATCCACATGCTCCTTTGTAACTATTTTAAAGAGTTATGTTCTGCAACCACAGTGAAATTCCTGCTCTACAAGTAGGATTACAGTTTATGCAGAGGCTAAACAATGACGGAATATTTTTTTCTCTACAGCTACAAAAGATTTTTGCTGAGGTTGAAGTCTAAGGCTCAAGTGCACAATACGGAGCTTACTCCCTTGTGAGGAAGCCTAGCTAAGTACAGCCCCCACCCCATAGTTAGAAGTATCAAGCTGTACAAATAAGATCTAGCTGATGCAGTTAATTCAGTAACAGCTACCTTTGAGCTTTTGAAAAAAATAAGTTATGTACTCACCATAACATTCCATGTTGGTAGTCCATCTCACCCTTCATTTTTACATATGGGTTCGGAGCCACTCGGCCGATTTTCAAGCTCGAAGACTTCTGGTTGCCTCGTGGCTAAGCAGGTATCCCATGGTGCACCAGTGCAATCCCTAGATCTTGTGTTCTGCTCACTAGAAATAGAAAGAAATAGAAAGAAAACCCCTAACCAACAAACCAATACTAAAGGGTCACCAACCAAGAAATTTACAGTATTACCTCCAGATCTTCCAGGATGGAGGCAGGAGGGAGGGTTGGTAAAAATGAAGGGTGAGATGGACTACCAACATGGAACGTTACGGTGAGTACATAACTTCTTTTAGGTTAGGTAGTCCAATCTCACCTACATTTTTACATATGGGACAGCGTCCCTAGCGCCTTATTCTTGGGTGGCTCATTGGAAGATACTCTTGAGCACTGTGGAGCCAAAGGATGCTCTACCCCTAATAAGCCAAAGGATGCTCTACCCCTAGAAGCCAAATCCAACTTATAATGAATAATGAAGGTGTGAGGGGTAGCCCACGTAGCTGCTGCACAGATGTGATCAATTGGTACCCTGGTTTGAAAGGCTGCAGAGGTAGACAGAGACTTGGTAAAGTAAGCCTTGATCCTGTGGGGTAAAGGTCTGCCTTCCAAACTGTAGATGAAAGCTATGCAACTCGAAATCAAGTTAGAGAATGTCACCTTAGAAACTGGTAAGCCCAATCTTGAATCAGAAAAAGAAACGAACAACTGGTCTGACTTCCGAAATTCTTTGGTTCGTTGCAAATAAAAACGTAGCTGTCTGTGAACATCCAACTGATGGAAACGATATTCAGCTGCATTGCTATGACTGGGAAAGAAGACTGGAGGCTCAATGGACTGGTTCAATGTGGCAGAAGAACAAACTTTGGAAACAAATGAAGGGTTGGTACGTAAAGAAACCCTGTCTTTATGAAAAACTAAATAAGGTGGCTTAATAGACAGGGCATGTAGCTCAGAAACATGTCTGGCTGATGTAATAGCTACCAAGAACACAGTCTTCCAAGACAAGACAAGTACTTTAAGGAAGCTGAATGAGACAGTTTAAAGGGAGAGGATGTTAGTTTGGACAACACAAAATTTAAGTCCCAAGAAGCCACAGGTTCCTGTAAAGGTGGTCTCAGTAAAGTGGCTCCTCTAAAGAAAAATTTACATAACTTATGAGACATAAGGTTAACATTTGGAGATCCCAAATAAAAATATGAGATAGCCGCCAATTGTACTTTGATGTTGGCTGCGGCAGACCCCTGCTGAAAAAGCTCCGAAAGGAATTCCAGAATTACGGGAACGGGAGCGGTGTAAGGATCCAATTTCATTTTTTGTGCTCAAATAGAGAACCTTTTCCATTTACTGTCATACAGCCTTCTGGTTGATGGTTTATGTGAGGATAAAAGAATATGGGACACTGATGACGAAACATCATGAAGCCTGACTAGAGATGGAACTGGAGCAGCCAAGCTGTCAATTTGAGGGTGTGAAGAGAGGGGTGTAGCGAACCCGACAAGTGGGTCAATAGATCTGGAACTGGGTCCAGGATCCAAGGATCGTCCAAGAGAAGAGGCTCGAGGAAAGGGAACCAGACCTGACAAGGCCAGTAAGGAGCAATGAGGATTAACTTGCTTCTCAGTCGGTTGCCTTTCTGTATCACTTTGGGGATAAGAGGGAATGGAGGTAAGGCGTAGAGAAGTCCCGTGGACCAGAGTGTCTTTGGCTGCTTCCCCCGGAGAGGGAATTAGGGAAAAATAACTGCTGCACATGGCATTGACTAAACTAGCAAAAAGGTTCTCCCGATTTTCGGAAAATCTGTTCCACTATTTCCCATTTCAGAGACCACTCGTGGGGCAGCAGGATTGCCCGGCTCAGCTTGTTGGCTATCACGCTGGTTGTCCCCGGAATATGCATTGTCACCAGAAAGCAATGGGAAGAAATCACCCATTCCCAAACTCGCATGGCCTCTCGACAGAGTGGGTAAGATCTGGTACCATCCTGTTTGTTGATATACCACACAACCGATATGTTGTCCAATTGTATCGCAACAGTCCCTGGAGGAAGAAGGTCCTGAAGTGCTTGCAATGCCAGAAGCACCACTCTCATCTCCAGAATGTTGATATGCAGATGAGCCTCATGTTCTTGCCATGTGCCATGGACAGTCCTGCCAAGATAATGCCCCCCCCCCACCCGACCTGGGAGGCATCCGTGGTCACAATGGCAACGGGTTGGGCAGGCACAAAGGGAGCTCCTGTGAACAAGTTATTGGGGGCTACCCACCAACGAAGGTCCTTTTTGCATGATTCCGTCAGCAGAATAGGGTGATTCAGTGGTAGATATTGGAATGACCACTGGGAGAACAGGAGCTATTGAAGGATTCTCATGTGCAACCTGGCTAAATGTATTAACAGAATGGTTGAGGCCATCGTTCCAAGAAGTTGAAGAATTCACTTTGCTATGACCTTTCGAAGTGGAAGAAGTCGCTGAACTTGTGAGATGAGGTTTTGTGCTCTTTCGGCGGGAAGACGAACGGTCATATCCACTGTGTCTACCTCTGCGCCTATAAAAATCACAGACCACGAGAGCAGTAATGCAGATTTTTCCCAATTTATGGAGCTCCTTGGATGAGCACAAAGCTGGATGGTGGCGTCCCTGTTTTGGAGAAGTAGATGCCTGGTGGGGACGGTCAGGAGCCAGTCGTCCAAATACGGAAACACCTGGAATCCTTGACGTCTCAGGTGAGCTGTCACTGCTGCCATGCATTTGGTGAACACCCCGGGGGCTGTGGTGAGACTAAAGGGCAGAGCACGTAACTGAAAATGGCTGGCTCCCAGCCGGAAGCACAGATAACTCCTTGACGCCTTGTCCATTTTTATGTGGTAGTAGGTGTCTTGGAGATCTAGACAGCACATCCAATAGTCTTTCCCTAACAACGGGAGTATCAACTGCAGTGTTACCATCTGAAACTTGTCCTTTTTCACAGATTCGTTTAATCTGCTGAGGTCCAATATTGGCTTCCAGTCTCCGGTTCGTTTTGGGACTAAAAAGAACCTGGAGTAAGTTCCGGATCCTGTCTGGTCTGCTGGGACGGGCTGGATGACTCTTTTTGAGAGCAACTTGTTGATCTCCGCAGTTGCCTGATCTCTGTGATTGGGTGGAACATCTGGGATCTTCTTGGGAACAAACGGTGGAAGGGAAAAGGGTATGATATAGCGTCTGGTAACAACTCTTTGTACCCACTTGTCTTGGCTTATATTTAGTCAGGCTTCTGAATACAAAGAGATGCAACCCCCAACTGGCCCCAAAGAAATGCAGTCGGGCCCCACATCAGGAGCGCTGATAAGACCGCTCTCGAAAGAAACCACAGCCTTGCTGGTATTGCGGCCCGCCCCTGCCTCTAGGGCAACTTCTACATTTCCTCCTCCTCTGCCTCTGAAGGAGGATTCACTCTGTGTGCCCGGAAAGGCCCTCTGGGACTTTTTGATCCACATCTTACCTCCCCTTTCACCTTTGGGGTATGGTTGGGAGGGGATGGTAAAACGGACTCCCACGGCAAAGAGAGCTTTCCTTCCTGTCCACACCGAGTGAGTGTTTCTTTCACCTTGGAACCATCAAATGGGGCGTTGGTGAAGGTGGACTTAAAAGGCTCCATAAAATTACACAAGCGCATCCAGGAGTGGTGCCTAATGCCCTTAGTTGCCCATTCCTGAACCCACTGCTCTGCTCGCTCCATAAATCGCATGAGAGATAAGCTGCATGGAGGAGTTAACTATCGAATTTAGGGTGGACAACTGAGCAGAGATCCTATCCAGGACTCCCTCAGGACAAGCACCCTGTATGGAATCTCCTAACTCCTTGAGGAGATCCCTCTGCAATCTCGTGAAATGGGTAAGATAGTTGAGGGATAGAAGTGTAAAAGCCGCTGAACTAAATACACGCTTCCCAAATCTATCCATCTGTCAAGACTCCTTGTTTGGTGGATGAACAGAGGAAGAAGTCTCCGCCAACTCCTTCTTCGTGGCTGCTGCCACCACCATGGCATCTATGGGAATGCCCTTGGACAATAATTCTTTTTCAGGAGGGGCAGACAGGAACTTATTTGGTCTTCTAGAGACTGGCTCCATGGCATCGGGAGTATCACACACCTACCAACTAACCAGATCCATTAGCTTGTCGAAAGGTGGAGTCACCCAATAGGCAGAGGGTTGAGACCCGAAAGCCTTCAGGTACACCGACTCCTCATCAGAAGGGTTGACGGTGGGCCAGTCGCACCTCTGTTTAAGGATCTCTAGAATGTCCACAAAGAAGACATAATCAGTGAACGACTTAGGGGACCCCTCCAACTCATCGAGGTCAGTGTCCGATGTCAGAGACTCATCCTGGGAGTCAATATGCTTCCTCTTGCATACTCTCTTCCAAGGGGGCTCCTCAAAAGGACCTTCTGGGGAGGCCCCGGAAGAGTGGGGGCCACCAGCCGGTGGCTCCTGAGGCTGTGGGTCTCTGCTGTCTCCAGAGAGAGTAGGTACTAAGACCGAAGTGGGAGCCCTGGGGGGAAGAGTGCTTGTACCACTGGCAGGGGCTGTAGATTGTGACAGCACACTTATCACCTCAAAAGCAGACCTCTCTGGCTCCAAAGACCATCCCCGCTCTGAAGAGACAAAGGACAGAGCTGGAGCCATCGGCTCTGAGATAGATGCAGGGTCCGAGCTCACCCTGGCGGAAGCACCGACAGGAAGGCACGGAACTGACTAAGATGGATTCAAACCCCTCTCTATCAGTGCCGACAGAAGAGCTTTGGTCCTTGGACATGACGGACGGAGCCGAGCGTGTCGGAGCCGAACTTGGTTCCAATGCAACAGTAAGGGGAGCCGGAACCGAGGTTTCTTCCATTGGTAACAAGCACTCCAGCTCCGAAAACCCAACATGGCTCGGAGGAGGAATCACGGATGAGGACAAGACTGGTTCGAGTGGCTCCGGAGCCGATTGGGTCAGAGCCAACAAAAATTTAGGCAGGGCAGACTACTTCAGGAGTCTCAGTACTACCCTCTCTACATCTTCTTCCGAAAGACTCCTGGAAGATCTAGAAGATAAGGATGGGGATCTCTACCTAGCAGGCACTGGAGATTTGACCATCAAGGAGACCGGTAGGGACTCTACAGACCGGCTCTGAGAAGTAGAGTCAACTATTTGCAAGGGTCAGCAGTCGGCAATAAAGCACCTGTGACCGACTCTGAAACCACGGTGCTCTCCTTCGGCTCCAAAGACTGAGGAGTCGAGGAGGCAGATTTTGTTAATTTGGCAGGCGGTACCTAAGAAGGTCTTTTTGAACCTTTTGATTTTGAGTCAGATCCTGACTTCTAAGACTTAGATGAAGAAGCCGAAGGACCAGACAAAGCTTCCTCGAAGGTTGGCTTCAAAAGACCCCTGAGTATCAGTTTGTTCTTTCTCTACTATAACACTCTAGGACAGAAAGCATGACAGAACAAACATGATTCTTGCAAATGGATGGCTCCCAAACAGTAGACAGCTACTGTGGCCATCCGTCAAAGACATTTTTTGGGAGCACTTCATACATTTTTTAAACCCAGAGGGTTTGCGCTTCTTACTATCCTTAGACATTGCAACACACAAGCAACCAAAGGAGAAGAGAATGACTGAGGACCAGGTCCTCTGACTAAAACGGGCCTAGCCCTGCAGAAGAATTACACGAGGACTAGGTCCTCTAAGTTAAACGGGCCTAGCCTGGTGTAAGAAAAAAAGCTACGTCTTTCACTAAACAGACAGATTCAGTCGCACAGGAAAAATTTTCCAATAAAAATACAGTGGAGTAGCAACACGAGGACCAGGTCCTCTAACTTAAAAAGGGCCTAGCCCTGTGAAGAAAGTACAGTTTTGTACCTACCATAAATGTAGATGTTCAAGTGTATACACTGCTGCAGTCATTACACTTGGGTTATCCTGCCGTCAAGGAGGTTCCCCAGTTGGCCTGAGTTCCAAAGTCTTGGTCCGGCGTCGGTTGCTGTCGCCTCCTCCCTGACGTCAGTGCGGCAGGGGTATATAAGATGCAGCCAACGCCATTTTCTTCAGTTTTTCGTGCCCCAGATGTCAGGTGCCCCCAAATGGATAGGCAATTCAAATTGCTAATAAAACATAGATAGGAAAAACAAACAACAACGTTTAGTTACCAGCAAATACTCCCCATAGGTAGTAAAGGGTAGAAGACATAGGTACGTACCAGCAAGTAAGAGGGGAAGGAGGGAGGGTAACCTGGACTGCAGCAGTGTATACACTCGAACATCTACATTTATGGTAGGTACAAAACTGTACTATGTTCATCGTGGTACACTGCTGCAGTCATTACACTTGGGTAGAATCCCAAAGCTGAGGTAGGGTGGCTGGTTCTATAAGGCATTAGGTGTGGCTATAAGGCCCTGCAGCACAGCAGTGGCGAAGCCAGCTCTAGATTTAGAGTATAAAGGTAGATGGTAATGCTTGGTGAAGGTATGCACAGAACTCCATGTTGCTGCTTCCAAAATGTCCTTGGTAGGCACTCCTCTGAGGTAGGCAGTTGAAGTGGCTGTTGCCCTGGTGAAGTGAGATCTAATGCTGCTAGGTATTGGTTTCCCAAGGTGTGTGTAGCAGAAACGTATGCAATGTCCTATCCATTTTGAAATAGTCTGTTTTGAAATGGCTTTTCCCTGTGCTCCTGCAGCATATGCTACCAGTAATTGCTCAGATTTTCTGAAAGCTTTGGTTTTGTCCAAGTAGAAGCGTAACTGCCTGTGAATGTCCAAAGAATGCAGTAGTCTCTCCCCTTTATTCTGTGGTTTTGGGTAAAAAGTTGGCAAGTGAATAGTTTGGTTTAGAGCCACACTTGAAACCACCTTTGGCATAAACGTAGGGTTAGTTCTTAAGGACACCCTGTCCTGGTGGAAAATGAGGAAAGGTTCCACTGCCATTAGTGCCTGTAATTCTGAAACTCTTCGAGCTGATGTTATTGCCAGGAGCAGAGCAGTTTTCCAAGAAATATATTTTAATCCTGCTGTGTTAGCTGGCTCAAAGGGAGGTAAAGTTAATTTTTCCAAAACAAAAAGTTGAGGTCCCAAGTTGGAGTAGGTGCTCTACGGGGCGGTCTTATGTTTTTAGCCCCTCTGAGGTACTGTTTTAGCAAAGGATTTGAGAACATTGGAGGATCCGTGTTGTAATGAGCAGAGATGGCAGAGGAGTGGATCTTGATGGATGAAAGAGAGAGTCCTTTGTCCAGCATCTCAGTTAAATATTGTAGAATTTGAGGAATGTTTGGGACAAGAGGGTCAAGGTTGTGAGCCTGGTTCCAGGCACAGAATCTCTTCCATTTATCCGAATAGGCTTTCCTGGTACTAGGCCTTCGGGCTTCCAGAATGACATCCATAACAGCTTTGGAGAGAGGCATTGCTCGCTTGACTAAAGAATTTTCCATGCAGCTAGGTTTAAGGTCTTTAGCTGACTGTGAGGTATCTGATTGTTGTGCTGAGTCAGCAGATGTGGGATTTGAGGCAATATCCAGGATGGTTCTTGTGCTAAATTCTTTAAGATTGGGTACCAGTGCTGGCGTGGCCAGTCTGGAGCAATCAGGATCATCTTTGGCTCTTCTTGCCTGGCTTTTATGAGAACCTTTGGAAGGAGAGGTAGTGGAGGGAAAGCGTATACTTGTAGGTTTTTCCAGCTGAATGAGAGGGCATCCACTTTCCATGCTTGTGGATAGTAACACCTTGTGCAGAATTTCTGTAGCTGGCAGTTCATTGGGGATGCAAACAGATCTATGTCCGGGCTCCACCATTTCTGTGTTATCATTCTGAATATTTGTGGATTCAACTCCCATTTGTGGGAATCTATGACGTTTCTGCTTAAGTCATCTGCCAGTGTGTTTTTCTCTCCTGGCAGGAACTGTGCTTGCAGATGAACTTGATAGTTTATTTTATTTTATTTATTTTACATTTGTTGACCGGGAAGATCCGACTGGACACATGTCCATTTTCAGCGGAGGCCCGGGGAGTAAAGCTCCACATTTACAGCAAATAACGTACGGGATACAAAAGCAAATGTCATACCATTTACAAAGTTACATATTGTTACATGAATAGCACATAGGAGAAGCATAGCATGTGCAATGAGGAAAAGAACATGAGAAATGCATATGACCTAAGGAAGTAACATCTTAGGAGTAGCACTCACAAAGTTCAGTTGTATAGCAGCGGAAATTGTACTATTATATAGTAGGAGGTTGTCAAGCTTCATGTTTTGGGCATCTATTCGATTTGGTAATACAGTGTTAGATCATAAAAGAAAGAGTTTAAGTCCTAGGGATATTCATTAGTTGGAGCGTGGACTTTGGCTTCATAAAGAAGAGTTAGTCTGGGACAGAGCACTGACATAGCCAGTGTGACTTGAAATGGAGTTTTAGATCCTTTTTGAATTGGACCAGGGAGCTTGATAGAGTGAGGTTAGAGGGGAGGGAGTTCCATATTTTACCAATAGTGTTGGCAAACAGAGCATCTCCCCTTGAGTTATGGGATTTGACTGTTTGGACAAGTAGCCTATTTGATGAGCATAGGCAGCTGAGATTAGTGTACGGTATAATAAGGTTTTTCAGTGCTGGAGAGTTGCCAGGTTGTCTGAAAATTTTAAAAGCCTCAAGGAGTTGGTTCAAATGGAGAAGGTTTGGCAGTTCAATCCAGCCCAGTTTTTTTAGGTTTTGGCAGTGGTGGGTCCTGTAAGGCATGCCAGTTGCAAATCTGGCAATGTTATTATAGCAGCTTGTAAGTTTGTTCAGATCAACTTTTTAAAGGTTAGTCAGTATGGGGGTGGCATATAGTAGGGTTGAGAGGAGATGTGAGTGGGCGATGGCTACTTTGGCTTTTAGAGTTAGGAAAGATTTTATTTTGTATAGAGACCCTAGTTTCTTGTTAATGGTTTTGATGGTCTGGTTAATGTGCATGTCAAATCACAGTTTATTGTCAATGGTAACTCCAAGGAGTTTGGTATGGGAGTCAGGGGAGATGATAGTCCAGTTGTTGGATTGTACAGTAAAGGGAGTAGGAGAGGGTTTCTGGGTAGGATGAAAGAGTAGTAGTTCGGTTTTGTTTGGGTTCAGGATCAGGTTTCGGCCTGATAACCAGTTTTCTACTGTAGTCAAAGTGAGCTGGGTTGTGGATAGTAGGTTGACTAAGGATGTATCAGAACAGAGTAGTGTAGAGTCATCTGCATATTGAATGCAGACGGCCCGAGGGATGACTGTATGCAGATCATTTATAAAGACTGAAAAGAGAAGAGGTCCTAGTATGGAACCTTTAGGGACCCCTATGGTATTAGGAAAGAGTTGAGAGAGCTGATTCTGCCAGAGTACTGCCTGTTGTCTATTGGAGAGATAAGCATGAAACCAATCAAGGGATTGGTTGTCTAAGTACAGAGTGTTCAGTATCTGGAGTAGCAGCTGGTGGTTAACCATGTCAAATGCTTTTGACAGGTCCAGAAAGAGAGCCGAGGATATTTTTTTGTTATTCCAATTATGGTTAATTGTATCAGTGAAGGAAAGGAGGGCAGTGGTAGTACTGTGGTTCATAGGTTCATAGGTTCATAGATTAGTACTAAGCTAATTGCTCTTGTGAGCCATTTTAAGCCTAGCCAATTATCCCTTGTGAGATTCAAAAACCCCTCACCTTGTTTGTGTAAAACACCGGTGAGGTCTGAAACCATGTTGAGAGTCGGTAAGTAGATTATTCTGGGTGAGGTAATGTAGAAGTTGATTGTGCACACATTTTTCCATGATCTTGGCAAGTGGAGACAATATGGCCGTTGGCCTATAGTTTGAAAGGTCTGTAGAGGCGCCACCCTTATGGAGTGGTATTACATAAGATATTTTCCAAATTGAGGGGATAGTAGACTCTTGTTATGGTTCGATTAATTAAGATAGAGAATGGGTATGCTATGACATCTGCAGCTTTTTGCAGGTATTCGGCTGGGAAAAGATCTGCAGAGAGGGTAGCTGACTTTAGTTTCTTCAATAAAGATCGGATGAAGGAAGTAGGAATGGGCTGAAGGTTGAAGGAGAGTGGTGTGCTGGGAAAAGAGCATGTTATTGAGGAGGAGGTAGCAGGTGATTGTTTGGCTAAGGACTGTATAGTCTCATTAAAGAAGGTGTTAAAGGAGTTTGCTACTTTTTCTGGGTTCTCATTGCATAGTGTTGCTGGGGTAGGAGTGGAGGATTTACCTGGATGGAGAAGATTATTAATTCCTGTCCAGAACTTTTGAGGGTAGTTGGCAGTAATAGTTTTTTTTTGTCAAGTGAGATGGCTTTTTTAGTCTCATTTCTCAGCTGTTGGAATTTAATACGATCTAGGGGTAGCCTAGTTGTATGCCACTTATCCCATGCTTTGTTTCCGAGTTTGATTTTGATTTTGGACTAGTTTGTTAGCCAAGGTGCTAATTGTGATTTTGTTTTGATTAATCGTTTTGGGGCATGAGAGTCAAGTATGGTTAGAAATGTGGTATTAAAATATATTACTGCCTCCTTTAGGGGAAGATCCTTTAGGGTTGACCCATTACAGGATTTGAGTTCCGTTAGGAATTTTGTAATGTCAAAGTTTTTCTTGTTTCTTACAGATCTGTAAGTGGGTGATTTGGGGCTGACTGCTTTGTCTTTTCTTATGTATGTGATGAGATGGTCACTAGTGTCATTGGGAAGAGTCCCGGTCTTGTACATATTAGGGTGACTATTTATGAGTATCCAGTCTAGGATGCTCTCTTTTTGGTTGGGGTTTCCTATTCTGGTGGAGGAGGATATGATCTGTGAGAAGCCATAAAGTTTAACGTGGATGGTGTTTGAGTCTGAGGAGCATAGGTTCCAGTCAATGTTAACATCGCCCAGAACAATTGTTTCTTTTGGGCAGTTATTAGCTAGCCAGTTAAGAATATTTTCAAGTGTGCTAGAGTTATTCCCAGGGGGGATATAGATCACAATTAGATTTATACTTTTTTGTTTGTTTAGTTGCACTTTTAGGGCTAGGATTTCAGCGTTGGAGAACAGGGGAGGTTGAATGGGGTAAGGTAAGACAATTAGTGAGCTTTTATAGAGGACCACAATGCCGCCTCCTTTTTTCTTTGTAGAGCTGTGTTCCACAAGGTTATGGCTTGTCTGCAGAGGGGGTAGGAGTGAGTGCCGCCTTGCTTGTTTATGTACTACATAACTGTGGTGTTGTCTGTTTTTAGTAATAGTTGTCCTGGATGCAGCAAGTCCTTGAAAGCTATAAGGGCATTCTGTACAGCTAACATCTCTTTTTGACTGATGTGAAGATGGCTTTGTTCTGCGGGCCACTTGCCCTGAATACCTTTTCCTACCATGTGTGCTCCCAAGGCGTAATCCGATGCATCTGTTGTCAGTGTTTGCCTGGCTGTGGGTTGAGTAAAAGGCTGTCCCTTGTTGAGGTGACAAGCTTGAGCCAACCATCGAAACTCCTGTTGAAGGGAAGGAATTAGTGGTGTAACTGTTTCCAAACTTTGACAGTGTTGAGACCATACACTCGTTAGGTACCATTGTAGTTTCCTCATATGCAGTCTGGCATATGGAATTAGTAGTATGCAAGATGCCATGTAACCCAAAGCCTGCAGAATTGGTCTTGCAGGGATCCAGGTTTTTGTTGCCATCAGTTGAAAGTACTGAGTCAGTTGTCCTTGCTTGTCTGGCGTGAGATAAGTCATCTGGGCCACTGTGTTCAAGCTGGCACCCAGGAATATTATCTCTTGTGAGGGCACTAGTTTTGATTTCTTTTCGTTTACTGTGTACCCCAGGCAACTTAATAACTGTTTTACAAATGCCAGACGCTCTAGAAGAATGTCCTTGCTCTCTGCTTGAATCAGGCAGTCATCTAGGTACGGATAAATCTGAATTCCTTTCTGTCTGCAAAATGCAATTACTGGTGCCAGGCACTTTGTGAAGACCCTGGGCACAGCAGACAAGCCAAAGGGCAGTGCAGAGAATTGATAGTGCATTGAACCTGCTATAAATCTGAGGTATCTTCTGCAGTTTTGTCTGATAGGGACATGCAGGTATGCCTCCTTGAGGTCCAAAGTCACGAGCCAAGCTTTCTTGCCCAGCATGGGAAGAAGCTGCTGAAGTGTCAACATTTTGAATTTCGGAACATCCAGGTAAGTGTTTAGAGAAGAAAGATCCAGAATGGGTCTCCAGGCTTTGTCCTTTCTGTGAACTAGAAAGAGACTTGAATAAAATCCTTGTCCTTGGTCTTGTGGTGGTACCTCTTGAATAGCTCTCATTTCCATGTGTGCTGTAATTTGTTTTTGAGCCTCTGCCCATTGATATGGTGGCAGATTTGGCATTCCTTTTAACCTTGGCAGAGTGTGAAAGTGGAAGTGGAACCTATAACCTTGAGATACAATGTTGAGAACCCATTTGTCTTTGGTGATCCAATGCCAATCTAGTTTTCCTCCCAAGGGGGCTGTCAAGAGAGAGTTGCTTGGCAGCTGTAATGGGAAGTCATTGAGACTGCTTTTTATATGGTTGGGGCCTGTCTTCCCCTTCTTTCTGGCCTGGTGCACCCGATTGTCGAGGCCTGTAAGGACCTTGTGGTTGACCTCTACCTCTCTGACGTCTGTATCTGCCCCTTTGAGATCTGTCTGTAGCCGGAAAGGACCAATTCTTTGTTGGCCAATTTCTGCTAAATCTTGTTGGCTGAACCTGTAAGAAATCCTTCACCGTTTGCATAGATTTTGCCTTATCCTCCACTTTCTTTAATACCTCTTCTGCCTTAACTCCAAATAACACATCCTGCTGTAAAGGTGCATCCAATAATTTTGCTTTGACATGATCTGGTAACGTATATGTTCTTTTAACCAAGCATGCCTTCTAATGACAGAGCCTGTAACTGCTGCTCTACAGGAGGCCTCTAAAGAATCAAAACCACATTGCAAAGTATGTTTTCCCACTTGTTCAGCTGCATGCAATAAATCCTGCATTTCTTTAAAATTAGGAGGATCTGAATCTGGAAGCATTTTTTTGTTTCGACTGAGACATCAAAAATTGCTGATATTTTAGCATGTTAAACTGGCAATTTAAGGCTCTCGTTGCTAAGGTTGCAGACGTATATACTTTCTTTCCCCATCTGTCTAATGCTCTGGAATCTCTGTCACAGAGGACTGGATTTTTTTCTGATGAGGCCTTAACCCCTTTGGGTCCCTGAGAAATAGTTTCAGGGTCAGCAACAGGGCTTTTATACAGAAATTTGTGAGAGTCAGGGACTCTGTAGTATCTGCCAGGCTTAACTGGGGCTGGAGGTAAGGAGTCAGGATTTAGGCTGGATTCAGTATACACATCATTCACAATGTCTAACACTGGCGGAATAGCAAGGGGTCTGTGTTGAGGTAATAAAAGGACGTCTCTGAGCCTCAGAGTAATCCTGGCCTTCCCAGTGGAAATGCTCCCTCATGGTATGTATGGTTTTCCCCAAAGGAATAGTCCTCAGGCGGGGAGGCTGATGGAATTGATTCCTCAGTATCAGAGTCCTCATAAGGAGGTAAAGAATATCCTAGGTCTGAGGATGAATCTGAAGAAATGGACACCTGGTCAGATGAGTCATAGTCTGCATCCTGTCTGGGCCTTTTATCAAGAGGGGGATGTGACCCCCTGATCAGAGTGATTAGGTCTTCGGCCATTTTGAGCATTTGTTTCTTAGGCATGGAGGCCTGTCCTGGAGAATGCTGTATTTGTTTCTTTGTTTTTAAAGTAGGCTTAGACTTGGCAGGGGGTTTAATGGTTAACTGAGTAGGTCTGAAAACACCCTCTGAAACTTCAGGTTGCTCAGCTACTCCGGATCCCTCTGAAGTGTTAGCCTTGGTAGGCTGAAAAACTTGTGCGTCCGAAGGCCCAGCCATCTCCATGTGCGAGTCGGAGGCGGCCTGTGGTTCTGTAGAAGCGGTAGTCAGGGGCTGCGAAGGTGCCTCGCTGAAAACCGGAGAACCGACGACCAGTGTAGAAGAGGCTCCGTCGTCAGGTTTGGGCCTCGGATGCCTGTCCTTGTCTTTGCACTTTTTATGTCAGCGGAAGTTCCGATGGCATGGTGTAATTAAATTTTCTGCCAAAATAATGTTGGGCAAAATCAAACCGACGTTTAATAGTGCGCTTGTTAAACCTAGCACAAAACAGACAACCAGTGAAGTCGTGCTAGGCATGGGATACAATAAGAATGGACATCCTTATGAGGTATTTGCTTCCCACAAGAAATACAGTTATTAACTTTTACTGACATCGGTCTGAGGCAAGAAAAAGTTTCCCCAACGGGGTACTTAGCTTTGTAGAAGACTTCGGTTCTGGATTCGGAATGAAAATCTCAGAAGTCGGCTGACCGGCACTTGCGAACTGCTTTTGCTTCGGGCACCGTGCGGCAAGAAAGACTGAAGAAAATGGCGTTGTCTGCCTCTTATATACCCCTGCTGCACTGACGTCAGGGAGGAGGCGATAGCAACCGACGCCGGACCAAGACTTTGGAACTCAGGCCGGGCAGGATAACCCAAATGTAATGACTACAGCAGTGTACCACAATGAACATCCGGGTCTTCTAATTCAAACAGACCAAGAATACCACAACAGAGACAGACACACACACACACCCTCAAAGGGTAAGAGTAAAATTCGTAAAGTAATTAAGACTAAGTCTCCGCTAACGACCACAAGTCAGCAATAATCTCTTGACAGGAAAATAATCAATAGGAGCCCTTACTAATTAAGAACGGCGAAATCGCCAAACTATCTAGACAATAATTGCAACTGCGCCTAACTACTGACACACAGGAGACTACTTATATTGGTCACACAAGACCACAAGACAATTAAGATAAACCCTATGTGTATACTTTCCAGTAAATAACAGGAAAAGCCGTAACCGCCAACACAAACTATTTAGGCAAAGCACAACTGCGCCTAACTACTGGTACACAGGATACTGCTAATATGGTCAAACAAGACCAAAACACAATAAAGATAAAGCCTTATATATGTATATATTCAGTAAATATGCAAAAAAACACTAGATAGTGAAAAATGCAAAAACTTAGCCAGAGCCAAGAGAAGCACATCCAAACTCGTCGACGCAGCAAACGAGATCTGGGGATTGCACTGATGCACCATGGGATACCTGCTAAGCCATGAGCCAACCAGAAGTCTTCAAGCATGAAAATTGGCTGAGTCGGAGCCAAGGATCGGCTCCGAACCCATATGTAAAATGAAGGTGAGACTGGACTACCTAACATTGTCTGTTCACAGGTTGGTGTCCAGACAAATGTATGTGGTCTTCAAGACTCAACTCAATCCCACCTATAAGGACAATGAAGAAAAATAACTAGTGGAGATAACTCAAAAGTGAGAAGTGGGCAATATAAAGGAATCATCTCCCACCTTATGTTGAGGAAAACATTTGCACTGACCTGGGCTTCTTGGGTATGACTTTTCCTGTCTGCATGATTCCCTGTTTCTGCCAAAGAAAGATAGTCTCCTTTTCATGCTGGGATTACTTTTCGGTCTCTCTCCTGTGATTCTAACTGCTGTATTTGCTGAGCTGCCTCAAGGCTGTTCCATGTGCTTAATTTCAGCAGTCAGTCTGTACAATTCCAATTGGTCTGTAAAGTCATTTTATAGTGGAAATGATCTGTCTTTGTTCGGTCTTCTGCATATACTTCACATGCAGCACTGTGCACAAAACTGATGCCATCTCCTCAGACATACAATCCTGTTTTACTGCTTTACATACCTTTGCCAGCTGAGTTACTAACATTTTAGCATACTCGTCAGCAGAGCTCATTTTCCACCTACTGCAAACCTAAACTGAATACACAGACAAAACTACTCTGCACAACAATATCTCTGTCCATTTTATCTTGCGCCTATCGGGGTTAACACGCATACCTTTGGCAACAAAGCTGTTTCAGACCAAATAACTTCGCTTCTAGTATACCACTGCCACCAAATATGAAGGCTGGGTTGCATTTAACACCAAATGTGGAAATGAGCTATAACCACTGCCACCAAATGTGGCAATGGACTAGCTCTAGCTCCAATGGGGTTTGAATTCCACCTCTTGCAAACAAAGTGTGAGGCATAAGAGGTGTCACTGCCTTCACAGGGTGAAGTAATAGAAAGTGCATATAAACATGTTTCAGTAACTAGTTTACAAAGTATAACCTGGCTCACAGAGTATAAAGGGAACATGCACTACTGTCCAGGGCATGGGTATCCAACTTCCATGCACACAGAGCACCTACAGATTCTAGTCTTTTACTACTTTCTCTAAACCAGTGCCATTTAGTGTCTCCTTATCTATGGTAACTGCCTTACGCACACTCAACACACAAATTCCAGTAAAGACTGGCAGAATCCTCAGATTCTCCCCATCTTTCTTCATAGCCTGGCAGTACTGCCACAACTCTAGAAAAAGCCAGACTTCTAGTTACTGGTTGTTCTGCAATCGTGCCAGATATGAAATACATCAGCTAATACCTCTTTCACCGGTTTGTAAGCTGAAGCAGTCTCACTAAAAGGTATAGTTTGCTACCCCACAGTGTAATAACCCATCTTCTCAGATATACAACACTGCCTACATAACCTTATAACACCAGCCACAAGAGCTTAAAGATAAATAAATGAACTATAAATAAAGAAGATTTTCTAAGTACAGAGTACAATACACACAGGCACATACAATGAAAATAAAAAAGCAACAGACAGTAAGCAAACAGAAAAACCTAAGATTCATATATCCAAAATCTCTATCTCACTACAGGAATATTGTTCCTAGAGAAAACAAAAGAGAAATTATCCCACTTATCTTTACAGTATGCACAGTTATACATGACATGTCAGTCCCCCAGCCCCCAAATGTCTCTCTCATCATCCCGATTCTGGGAGGGCAGACTGTAATACCAGTTCTTTTACTCATCATACTGACCACCAAGGCTTGTGAAATCATCATCTGTTTTTCCCTGAATCATGAATCACAGTTATACAAAAGAGGATGGGATGGTGACCTAATGGCTAAGTTGTTTGCCTTACAAACACAAGGAGCAGGGTTTGAGTCTCACAAGGGATAATTGGCTAGGCTTAAAATGGCTCCCAAGGGCAGTTAGCTTAGTACTAATCTATGAACAAGTCCTTGTGGCCATTCCATTCCATTGCTCTTTGTTTGTTACATCAACAAAAGGTGCCATCATGTCTGGGGACTCAGCACATTTCATCTTTTGACATATGGGAAAGTGTTTCAGTTCTATCATGAGAACACCTACTGCAGATACACATGGGAGGGAGAGGGGAAGAAAAGAATACATTCTGACTCATTCGCCTGGCATTATTACAGTTGCTTTTCCTTTAGCCTGGCATTAACCTCAGCTTCACACAGAGGTTTCTGAATATTCAGTACTGTATACAAATACAACACTGAATATTCAGTACTGTAAACAAACAAAAGGAGAGTATATAACTACTGTAAACAGCAGAGTAGTACTGAGGCCCATCTATCTTCTACTGTCAGGATTCAGAGCCACAAGGATTGATGCAACTCAACAGCTAAAATTCTCTCAGTCCACCAAACTCTTTTTACCTACAATGCTGTACATGGAAGGACCTGTCTCCAAATCAATTAGCCCACTGAAGGCAGAACAAAAGGGGAAAATAAAGTACTCATATGAACAATGTCAAGTCCACATTAAAAGATTGGGGGGGGGGTGTTCATAGAAGAAAATGGACCATATTACAACACTGAAGATTAAAATGAACCTGAGATCCAAAATATTTTCTTTGAGACAAAAAAAATATTGAACTGAAATGACAAGAAAAGGTGCTCTAAAGCAACTAGAGAAACAGAAAACTTAAAACTACAAATCCATGGTGATTTCTGAAAAGGTATCGACAATACAATCCAAAAATGAAGCTGTAATCTAGGGCAGCCAATAGATGTGACTGCACTGAGACACAACAAAATAGATCAGAAGATGGGTTCCTTCCACGTAAAGGATCGTGGATAAAAGGGAGGAATTTGGCAACCTGGGAAAGGTTTAGGTGCCATGCTCCTCAAGTCATAGCAGTAGAGGAAACCAGACCAAGTATTATCACATATAAAACATTTGCAAAGTAATCTGCTTCTGGAATATGCATGTTTTATTGTAAATATTTACAGTTTAATGTTTTGAAGACAAAGAAATAAAACACTCTGGGAAGAGAAAATGAGCAGCAGCGAATTGCCTGGACTTGACACAGGTGACCAGGGTTCAAGAATGAAAACAGACTACATGTACAGATGGTCAGTGTGCGTGCTCAGTGGGGGAGGGAGGATGTTCTGTGACATGCTACATTATTGACAAGTTGGGTTTTACAATCTCTGGCAAAGCAGGTCACCACATATTAAAGCTAAATGGCCGGCACAGGTGCATTAGGAGGTAATGAACACAATTATGTGCTGCTCATACTATGGTGCCATTAGATGTGTAGCAGGGGCTTAAGGAGGAAACGCACTATGTCACAGTGATGGCAACTTCTGAAGCTCTCCTCCAGAAAGCACCATCCCAGGGAACCACAAGCTCAGAGTCCCCACAACCTGTATAGAGGAAGAGACACTCCCTGTCTTCCCTTCCTCAGGGGTGGGAAGGGGTTAATATGCTTAACACATTTTCTGTGTCAACGCTCAAGAGAAATAAGACTGCTGTCTACAAATGAAGCCCCAAAAGTATGGGAGATCTTTCACAAGTCTGCAAATGCTGAGTAAGGAGGATGGATATAGAGGTCAGAAAGCCTAGCACGGGAGATACTGTAGGTGAGTTTCTGAATGCATAAGAAAAAGCACAGCAGATATGTTCCTGTTAATATAATGCCCCAAACATAATGTGCTTCAGCTTATCCAAGCCTAACTTGTGTAAAGAGAGCCTCATCCTCCCACTCTTTACAATAAGCTACACTTTAGTGCTCATTTTAAAGCTGATGCTACTCACCACTCTCTCTCTTCTGGTTCCCTGCACATTTACAGTTCCTTTCTTCTAGATTCAGATATCTTAACTATGGAGCATGATATAACATTTGTGAGGGATTTCTGCTGCATTGTAGGACTGTCAAATGAGATACTTGTATATCAGCCACACACATGGAGGCTATGTTTGTGTGGTATTTCATAAGCTTCATAACTACAGCCATGAGATGGAATACTGCTAGCTGGTGGGGAAAATGTGTTGTACCTAGGTCCTCTGTAACATTTTTTAATTTTTGTTCTCAGAGTCACATCCTTCTTTGTTACTTACCTGCTGCATGAAACTTGTGCTGGCCCTGCCTCCACCAGTTTCAATAAATGCTATACAAGTATTGTTAGACAATGACGCATACACTTGAACTGCTCCCAACCTTCCAGAACATCCATGATTCTGCCTCACATTTTTTGTCTTTCTCCCGTTATAACTCTAATTTTATAATGTATCACTGAGGATTACAGCTGATAATGCCAGACATCACAGCTTGATACCTGTTCTTCAGAAAATGCACACTGATGCAAAAACTGCTGTTCTATTATATGACTTCAGAGTAATATTTAAAAAATAGACCCTAGTTTGGGCCTTTATCCTCTCCTATCCAATTATTTTTGGCTTTGTTTCTCATTCTATTGCCAAGAACATGAGTGCTATATAGGGATAGCTATGGCACCATTACGCAAGCGTAAAACACAAAAATGCCTTTTGCAGACAGGGCTGGTATCTGGCAGCTTCTACCAATGTGCCCTTACGCATCTTTGCAATATGCTAGCTTTTGTAATTCTCATTTTTGTTTGCTGTTCAGTACATAACGTAAGACTGAGGTTTTTCAGAGGGTTAACATATCTCATGGTTTAATATGCATACTCAATCAACATTCAGAAATTGTGCCACTTTCACACAAGCGTGTTAGTTATGTCCAAGTCATTGAGAACACAAACTTTATAAATAATGAAGACAAAAAGAACTAGATACATCAGCCTTCAGTAAGACTTTATACAGTAGACATATTAGACATTAAAACTTAATATTGTATTTAGTTTTGGACAGTAAAAAAAGAACAAAATGTAAACAATTTCTTAGTTTAATTTCTTAATTTCTTAGTTAGGCTTACAGGAGATCACGGACTACAAAATCAGGTCAGCACACTGTGAGGATAGCACTGAATTCCTGGACAGTCTGAACATGTTCTTTTGTAGATTTGAGGAAAGAAACAACAGGTTGGCACTAAAGCTACCCACTGATGAGAAGGATGTAGTACTCAGCCTCAGCACAGATGAGGTAAGAAGAGGGCCAAGGAGAGTGAACCCCAGGAAGGCTGCTGGCCCAGACAACATACTGGGCAAGGTGTTAAAAAAGGCTTTGTTGATCAACTATGCACAGTGCTGAAGGAAATATTTAATACCTTTCTCACCATGGCAAAAGTGCCCTTATGTTACAAGGAAACTATCATCATCCCACTACCCAAGAAATCCACTCCCTCCAGCCCTAATAACTGCAGACCAGTCGCTCTGACATCCACTGTTCATAGGATCATAGGAGGTTACTAGGCAATTGGCCCTGAGGCCCTTATAAGTCTAGCCAAGAGTTTAGCCCATGTTTAGACAAATCAGCACCCAATGCCCGTCCATGGGTGGAATTCCAGGGGTATATTTTCTGTTTCCCATCCAGTTATCCAGGTCGCGTTTAAAAAAGGGTAAAGAGGTACTCTGCTTGATGTGGAGAAGGAGTCTTACGCCATAGATGAGGCAGTCTCTGGGACACAAATCTGTCCCACCAACACATCCTGTTGATGTCACAGACCAGGTTGAGGCTACATGTGTGGGTTAGTCAAGTGGAGCTGGACTTACAGATATGCAGCAGCCCCGTCAAGGTGGGGTCCATGATCGCCTTGTATGCCAGACAGAGGTCACCTCTGAGGAGTCTGTATGAATGAGTAGAAAGATGGAGCTTGTAGCCTATCTGTGTATGGTAGATGTTTGAGGCCCTGGATTCTCCTGGTGAGGACCCTCCTGTGGTCTCTCCAGCTACTGTATGTGCTTTGTGAGGTACATGCCGAAAGGTGCGCTGTACTCAATAATGGGCCTTATAAGGGAAGAATACAGGGATGTTATGACCTCCTTGTTCCTGGATGAGATACTCTTACTTATGAGGTGGGCCATGTAGAAGACTTTCCGTACCACAGAAGCAACATGGTGGTCAAAAGTCATGTTGCTATCAACCTGGGTGCCCAAATCCCTCACGGCTGACTGAGTGCTTAGGACGTTGTTATTAATGTGATAATTTATGGGGAAGTCACTCTCCCCAAAGGGGATGGTGATGCATTTTTTTGGTATTCAGCTTGAGGCCGTGTTTTTGGCACCAGTCATTTGTCTGAGTGAGACCCTCTTGGAGGATGTCCACATCACTAGAGGAATTGATGACAGCACCCAGCTTGCAGTCATCTGCAAACTTGGTCAGCCATAGCCCACTGGTTTTGGCCTGCACCTCAGAAAAGTATATCCCAAATAACAGAGGCCCCATTATGAATTGTTTTGAGCGGCTGATCAAAAAAGCATCTTTCATCATGCCTACCTCCTGATTTTGACCCTCTGCAGTTTGCATATAGAGTTAACCGATCCAAGGCTGATGCCATATCAGTAGCATTACACATCTCCCTTGAGCATTTAGAGGGCAAATACAACTACATGTGGATGCTATTCATAGACTTTAGCTCTGCATTTAACACAGTTGTACCAGTGCAGCTGATAGAAAAACTGACACATTAAGGAATCAGTAAACATCTCTGCAACTGGATCCTGGACTTCCTGATTGAGAGACCACAGAGGGTGTGTTCAGGTAAGAATACATCAAACTGCATCACAATTAACACCGGGGTTCCACAGGGATGTGTTCTCAGTCCATTGTTATTCACCAACCTGACCAACAACTGCTATGTTAAGCACAAGTCCAAACATATCAAGTTTGCTGATGACACCACAGTTGTGGGGCTCATCACAAGGGAGGATGAAAGGGCGTACAGAGAGGAGATGGCATCTCTGATCACTTGGTACAAGGGGAACAACCTTGACCTGAATGTAAGCAAGACCAAAGAGATTATCATCAACTTCAGAAAAAGGAGAACAAACCACCCAGTGCTCAGGATCAATGGTCAGAGTGTGAAGAGAGTTAAAAGTACGAAATTCCTGGGTCTGCACATATCAGAGGATCTCTCATGTTCAGGAAACACCAGCCAACTGGTCAAGAAAGCACACTAACACCTCCACATTTTAAGAAGGATGAAAAGAAGCTAAGCTTTCTCCTCATATTCTCTCCACATTCTATAGAGGTGCAACAGAGAGTATCCTCACCTGCTAGTTCACACTGTGGTTTGGAAGCTGCACAGTTACAGAAAGGAAGGTGCTACAAACAGTGGTGAGAGTTGCAGAAAAGGTAACAGGTTCCAGTCTTCCATCAATACAACATCTTTCGTCTGCAAGAAGCATCTGAAAGGCCACCAAAATAATACAGGACAACATGCACCCTGCAAATCGACTGTTTAAGCATGTGGCATTGGGCAGGAGATATCGCAGCATCCACTGCAGGACTACAAGATTCAGTAACAGTTTCTACCCTACAGTGATTAGACTTATGAACTCAGGCACTAGTCTCAGGGGTCTGTACACATAAGTCAAATTTATTTGTGCAATATATACTTACACATATTCCAAGTAAGTGCAATATTTATTATATCCGTAGTCAGTATTATTTAACTTACTCGGGTGCAATATTAGACAAATAACTTAGGCATTTCTACCTGTAGTGTGTTTGGTATTACTTTAAATAGGGTAGTTAATTTAATTCAGGGGAGAGTATGCTTTTCATACACGAGTGTTGGTAAATGTCTCTTCGCTTTTTTGCGTGCATTGGGAGTAGTATTGTATTTGTTAGTTATGTTTATTCCTCTACTTGTATGCATTTCACTTTCCTTTGTAATCTCAAGAATTATGCACAAAATTTCGTTTAGGCTACACATGTGTAGTTTCTAAATGACAAAGTTTACTTTGACTTTAGTTGTATCCTAGGCTATATTTATGAAGTGCACAGACTGACTATACATGCCCTGGTGACACATTCAACTAGCAGGCCGTTGTAAATGTGTCAGTCAGTATTAATGAACCACCTCTGACCTTGTAAACATTTTCCTCGAGCAAGTCAGAGACCATCAAAATATTTAGTGAAGTTCTCCAACCAAGCTGGTTTTGTACAGAGTGCAAGCACACTTACTTGCGTTATGGAATTGTACTCATTTCAACAGCAACTATTTTTTGTTTAAAAATAATGTATACTGGTTAACGCAGACTCAAATATGCCACAAGTAGATTTTGCACTATGTGGCAACTTGCTTCTACAATTTATCATCAGCACTGTCCATAACTATTCCATCATATAATGTTTGAGACATCTAGCAATTTTGTGGAAAACAGGTCTCTTTTCCCACTCCTTCATAGACCAAGCAAAAGATAAATACACCACAGAAATATGGTTACCCTTTTTCTGAAGGTTACAGTGGAACGACAATCTGGAATGCAGCAGCCTTTGCCCTGCTGCACAGCATGTGACAGTGTTCCTTCATTTACTGAGATAAAGTTTTCTGACTGTTAACTTGTCATATCTGAAAACAGCTAAAAGTGATATTGGCTTGCTGCTTGTAAACTTGCAAAATGACAACAGTGAGGTACTGCGTACAGCCATGATTAGCCAGATATTCACAGTAATCATGCTACACTGCTTGATATGTCGCACTTGCTTTCTCCAAAACAATGAAGAAAAAATAATCGCCTCACTGTGTGTTTAGTTACGTACCTCACACCTGCTTATTTTGCCTACTAAATATGTACTTATTGCTTGCTGAATTGGCATACATGACATTCAGAATACACTAATATAACCCCCCCATCAAAACTGTGAGACCCCCATCTTGCAAAACATGACAATGAAAATATTTTTAGGGGTATTGCATCTTCCTGCATCATTAAATTGGAGGATTGTGCGCCCCACACACGTTAACTACAAACCCCTAAATTAGAGGGAGCACTCCCAAAATGCCACGACCTTGGACTTAATTTCCCCTGACATCTGTACTTGAAGTTCAGCTGTTCCAAGCACTGTAGTTAGATTTTTTAGAATTCCAGCAGGCAACCCACTACACTAACATTCCCGTCTGACAGCATCCAAGGTAAACAGGGTCAGCATCTCACTACAACCAAATACATAAAACTTGAAATTTGTAATTAAAAAATCACTTTTACTTGCATAATGCTTTGTGGTAACCATGTAGTGTCAAGCATTCATATTTGGAAAAATGATCAAGATATTCATAAAAAGAAACTTTAATCAAGATACAGCAGAAGTTTACTGCCTCCTGTACACTGTAATGAATGGAACTGTAGGCGGGGTACTTCCTGATGGGGCTTGACAACAAATACCTCACAGTTGTAATTAACACAGAACTTGCAGGCTGAATGCACTTCTAGTTTATAAAAGAAAGGGAATGTATTTTTTCTTGTACATTTTTTTAAGTTTAACAAAAATCCAGTGCATTAATTCCAGAGCATATGTCTGCTTGGAAAGCATGTATTTGTTATTCACAACATACACCAAGGGATTACTAACTGGTAACAGCACAGGGATTCACAAATGCCATCCACTGCAAGCATGATGAACTTCTGAATGCGAGTGTGTGTAAATATAGAAGCTACGAAGAGAAAGTTGGAAGGACTGAAATGATTTTGTGAAATTTGTATTACTAGTTTTCTTCAGAGAAGATAGTGTATGCACCAAAGAGTGAGCTGGAGTCCTAGCCCTTTCAGAGAGGCATTGTACTGCTTTAAATTTTTGATTTGCTGTAAAATCCTTTCCAGGAAAAAGGTTGCTTCCCCTTTTCTGTTGGCAATTTACATAGTTAAGACTTGCCCTTTGTGAGTGGCAACTCAATTTAACATGGAAACTATAGGAAGGAAGTTGGAACATTTACTGAGGTGGTTTGAGGTGCTCTGGAAATCTTTGAAATGTGAAATGTGTCTGAGCCCTGTCAAAGAGACCCAGTACTGCAGACTTTACCACAGGAATAAGCACACACTAATTGCGGAGACCAAGTTAAGAAAAGCTGACATGATGCTACACAAAGCTGATGGCTCACTGGTGTGGCTGGGGTGTTAAGTCAGCACACGAGTACTGCTGACGCAGCTTGCTGCTCATGACTATTGCCTCCAGTCCAATCATAAAAATCCATTTGCAAAATCCTGCTCCAGGACTCCACGCAAGAAGGCCTGGAAAATAGATTTTTTTTTTTATCTCCTTGGACAGCAGTATTTGTTTATGCTTTTCCACCCTTTCCTCTAATATCCAGTGTCATTCTGACGATTCAGGAGGACTCTCCAAAGATTACTGTGGTGACTCTCTTACAGCCCACACAAAAGTAGTTTGCTGTTTTATTGGAAATGGTCAAGGGCAATTACCACAAGCTTCCCCTCAAGCTTGACCAACTCACACAAACGTGTTTGATACATGACAGCTCCAAACAACTGTGAATAACTGGCTGGATAATTTGAGTCTCAATACCTTTTTTCCTGAAAATGTGCAGCAGGTGTTAAAGGAGGCAATAAACCCTCCTTCTATAAAATCATATATTAGCAAATGGAAAAGGTTTTCTAGTTGGTGCCAAAACAAGAACCAAGATTCTTTTAAGGCTCGTGTTTCTCTGCTTCTACAATACTTATTTGAGTTACCATCCCCTGGCCTGTCTTACTTCTACTTTGTGGTTCATTTATCAGTCATTTCAGTATGTCTACCTGTGGATCCCCCTCTTCAGTGCAATCTCAAGAGAAAATGTTTCTGAAAGGGGTATTGCGTAACAAACAAAACAGGTGGCTTCTCCTTGGGATCTTAATTTTTCTTAACTCTTGCTCCACTTCAACCAGCTCATCCGGCTGACTTGAGGTTATTGACATGAAAGACTGTTTTGCTAATTGCTCTAATTTTTGCAAGACAAATATCTGATTTGTAAGGTGTCAATGGTCAGCCTTATCTAATTTTCCAGAAAGAGAGAGTTCCCTTAACAGCTAATACATAATTTAAGCCTAAAGTGTTAACAGAGTTTACTCTGAGACAAGCAATCATCTTCCTGTCTTTTTTCAGAAACAAAAAACAGGAAGGGAAAAAGTTACTCTCTACCTTGGCTACCCAAAGGCAATTTGGATGCTATGTTGACCGAATTTAATCTTTTAGGAACTCTAATCAATTGTTCATTTCTTGTGAAGGTAAATGAAAAGGATGATCGGTGTTAAAAGCAGACTTTCTAAACAGTATCCCCTGTCGAAATTTCACTCCAAGCAGATGAAAATCTTGAATAAGACGTTCCAAAGGTGAAAGAGTAAATAGTTCAGATTGGCGCCTCCAGATGCAACGGTTTCATTTTGAAACCTGCATCAGTAAAAGAATTATGCCGAGGGGCCTACGGGTACTTAAAATGCCGACAACAGGCAATACGTACCCAGAACTTTTACGCCGATGGCAGCAGCTCAACATAGAGGTGAGCTTAAAATACATGTTGTTGTTAAATGAATTTTTCTTACCAGAGGAGAAGGCATTGAACGACTCTATTAGAAAGAGTCAAGATGAACTTTACGGTCATTTTAAGGAGGGAAATGTTGACATTAAATTAGAAAAAATAATGGACAGTGTTATGCTTTATGAAAAAAGGCTCATGGAACAGAAAAAGCATAAGCTCTTAAGGGACACTAATGACTTTTCCAACGGGCAAGTCTTCACTTGGCCCAGATTTAATTCTAATAATGTTACAATTCAAAATGTGCATAATCGTTCATCAAGAAATGTTGTTTCTAATGATGTAAATACTACAACCAATGTGGAAACTGTTGGTAAACATTCTGGGCAGATGAAAAATGCAACTAAAACTGTGGTTTTAAATACAAGTAGTACAGCAATAACCACTGAATTGTGCAATAATTTTGAATTAAATATTGACAAAGAGGTTTCTATAGAAAATATTGAACCTACTGTCCATCAGGATTTGGTCAGAGCTAATGGGATACACACTCCCACTAGTAATAGCTATAATATACCAACAGTGGATCCTTCATCTACACAATCCTTGCAGGTAGTACGCACTAAAATCAGACCAAATTTGATACAGGGAGATATGCATGAACTAGTGAGCCCTTTCCCCATAGCAGACCAACGTCAGAAAACCAGGGATCGCTCTATGAGCAGGGGCAGACAAAAAAGAAAAGCCCCATTCAACGATTCAAGGGGGCCCACTATCAAGAAGATGTGGGAGAAATTAACTTAGTTCATAATTTATCACATAGACCGTTAGACATATCTGAAATAGAAGTATTGAATAAGGGTCTATCTTTTATTCCTACAACAACTAGCAATATTACAGATTCTATCATGGATTTGAAGTTGTTTACCAGGAATTTACAGCTTAAAGTGATGTTTAATGACAGCAGGCCCAATGAGCACATTACAAAATTAAAAAAAACTAGTCTAATGATTCCCAATCTACATCCTTCTATAGAAGTCTTTTACAAAGCTGTTGAAAAAGATCTATATGCCTTAAATAATAAAACATAAAGTTAAAAGAGGTAATCTTACCCTAAAACAATCTAGAGCCTTGAAAAATCTAATGCATGATAGGAATATTAGCATTAGACCAGCTGACAAAGGTGGCCCTATAGTGATTTTTGACACTAGTGACTATAATTTAAGAATGAAAGAAATGTTAAATGATTCTAAATATTATACAGAAATTCTTTTAAATGATGTACTACGTACTATCAGTTGTGTATATAACAGCTTGGAAGAGCTATATAAGATGGACATTATTGACTACCACTTATATGATTATCTGTTTATAGAAGAACCTGTGATACCGATTATCAAGGGTCTACCGAAAATTCACAAAGACCCAACCAACCCCCCCCCCTGAGACCAATTGTCTCAGGGAGAGGTTGGGTAACAGAAAACATTTCTTTTTATTTGGAAATGACTTTGAAACCTTTGGTGTATAAGCAGAGTCATATACTTAAAGATACAAAAGAATTTTTATTAGATTTTTATGAAGTTGCAAAACCGTTAAATAATATGATGCATCTGATACTTGTCACCATGGATGTCAAATCATTATTTACGAACATTCCAAATGATAGGGGCCTAGAGTACATTCATTTGTACTTGCAAAGGCATTCTAACTTCTCTGAAGGCCGTATAGAAGTATTAGGTAGCTTGTTGGAATTAGTATTAGAAAGTAATTTGTTCATTTTTGATGGGCTTTATTATTTACAGAAGGATGGCGTAGCTATGGGCACGTCCTGTGCCAATAGCTACGCCAACCTGGTTATGGCTTCATGGGAGGAAGAAAGGATGTTCAAATTGGAAGCATATAAAAAGCATGTGTTATTCTACAAACGATTTGTAGATGACCTTTTTTTCCTATGGCAGGGTCAATTGGAAGAGCTCATTGCCTTCCATAATGAAGTTAATGAGTTAACTGATTTTTTGAAGTTTACTTTGGTCCATTCTAATGACATTATTTTGTTCCTAGACGTTAACATCATACGTTTACCTAATGGGTACTTTAACACTGGGGTGCATAGAAAGACTTGTTATAAAAACAGTCTTTTGAATAGAGACAGTATGCACCCCCCCCCCCATGTATTCAGAAATGTACTAAAAGGTCAATGCATGAGAGTCTCAAGATTAAACGCTTCAACTAATAGGTTTAATCAGGAGTTAGCAGAGCTGGAGAATAGATTCTGTCAGAGATCTTATACACCAATAGAAATAGCAGATGCTAGTGCAAGTGTTAAAGAGCAACGTTATAGTCGAGCATGCCCCTTTTTTTCAGATTCAGGGAAGGATGTGTATGGTCCGGTGGATGGTAAAGGGATAACGCAAGGTAGCAATTACATGAGATATACCTTATTTTACACACAAGATGTGAGTTATATAAGACATAGCATTTATAAACATTGAGACATACTGAACTTGGATTCGGAAGTATCCAAATTTATACAAGAAACACCTAGATTTGCATATAAGAATAAAAATAATTTACATAGATTGTTGTGTGGTAATGTTTCCTATATGGGCATGAAAGTGATGAATTATGAAGGAACTACAATCTGCAATCAATGTAATTATTGCCAACATATATCCAACATTAGTGCTTTCATACATCCTTTAACAGGTGATTATGTCAATATTAAAGTGAATGCGAATTGCAATACTAAACACGTGATTTATCTGGCTAGATGCCAAATTTGTCCATCCTACTATGTGGGTAAGACAGATAGAATGTTTAAAGAAAGGATAAGAGAGCATCTTTATCAAATTCGCATTCAGTCTGAAGTAAATGCCCTTTCAAAGCATGTTATTAGTGCAGGAAATGGACATAGTTTTACATTCTCAGCTTTACAAGTGACAGAAATTAATATAAGAGGTGGTGACATTAGAAATTTGACAGAATCCATTGAAACTGAATGGATCATAAAAACTAAAGCACATCGCTTTCCAGGTCTCAATGACAGGGTCCCATTAAAACCAGCCCTCAAGAAAAGAAGACACAAAATTTAACTTAATATTTGTCTCTAACCCCAGGTTTAACATATACAGTTGTTTAACACTCTGTTTAATTTTAGTTACTCTTTAGGGCTATAATACAACAGACTTTATAAGTATATATTTATAAAAAAATAACTATTTTGATGTTATATTAATCTTGAAGATTTATACTGGGTATTTTTGCAATTTTTATTTTTATTTTTTATTTTATTTTATGAATGTTTTATTGCACTGTTATTGTTCAAATCAGTTTTTAAAGATTTTTAGGTCATAACTATTATGACCTTTTAAATAGTTATTTATGGCAGAGTTGTTAATTTTGGATACATACTTTAATACAGCACCAACACAGTGTATATAATTCTATATGCATGATTCAATAGCTTTTTAATGCTGTATATTTATTTACAACTTATACTTTGATTATACAATGAATGTGTACCTTTAAAGTATGGCTGGTGAACTTAATTAGCTAATTGATATCTAGTTTGTATAAATAGGTGGTCTTAGTCTTTTGTGTTTGTGGTTTGACAAAGCTTTTAGCGAAAGCGCTTACCAAATAAAAATATTTTACTACGTTTATCTTGGGACTGAACAGTCATTGCATTAAGATTCTCTTATATTAGAGTTCAGTTTTTTTGCATATAATTGGTGTTTTGGCGCCAATCTGAACTATTTACTCTTTCACCTTTGGAACGTCTTATTCAAGATTTTCATCTGCTTGGAGTGAAATTTCGACAGGGGATACTGTTATTTATTTAATACTGGATTTTGTTTGCTCCCTGTTGAATTTCCAGAGTCTGCCAGGGACATTTGTGTTAATACTTTTTATTTTAGACTTTCTAAACAGTTGTCTCATGCTATTATACTTTGATACACCCACCATAACAAGACAAATCCAGGCAAGGTCAAGGCTCATTCTACCACGGTTTTGGCTTCTCTGTCTTTTGGAAAGGGTTGGATTCTAGAATTAATCTAGAAGCAGCAATTAGATCCCTCTGTACCTACCTGTACAAGGCACTACGAACTAGATTCCTTCTCCCGGTCTAGAACAGACTTAGCTAGGACCATTTCCCAAGAGATCCCAGAACCTCATCCTCCCTTCTCCCAATCAGTTTAAACTATTGTAGTCTATCCATGTAGCTAAGGCTACTGCAGCCAGTGATCAGTATGGATGAACACAGTACGGCTGTGTAACTGAACTTATAACCGTACATGTTTGAATGATCACTGCTGCTGTAGCCTCTCTCTCCCTCATTGTTCCTATTTTTTGTATGCTTTTTGTGGCCAGGTTGAGGACCTTTGTTTATTTTCCTAGCCTTGACATTTTCAGGGCTCTAGCCTTCCTGTCTAAGTTGCCATGAAAGGTCCAAAGAGCTTGGCACTCAAAATACTCTTTCTTCAGCAGTGCTTGAGCTGACTAATGACTTTGATGTGTATAAGCGCCCTTATGCTTTGGAAGCTGGCTGGCTATTTTATACTTAGCAGGATATAACCCATAAGGCTAAGGGTACTAGTACCTGCTCGGCTCTACTCTATCACAGGCCTTCTGCTTGCCATGTGTACTAGCATTTAACAACCTTACTGCTCACATTGTTTTCAAGATTTTATTTTTAACAAAATATATTCTGATCTGTGGTAACTGTATTCCCACTCAAATGTCCATTTTTCATCCACTTTCTGTACCTTATAATGAAACAGCATTATCTGGGATCCAGGTTTTTGTGACACTGAAGAGCAGAGGTTTTCACCGTTACGTTCTGCCACTTCCTAGTCCCACTGAAGGTGCAAAAATGATTTGCCAATCCGCACTTTGACTGTGACCCTGCTTCTCCAACTTGAACTCCACTTTCCATAACTCTTTGCCTTGAAAGGACCTCTGGCAGACCGTCCCCTAACTTCCTGCATGAAAGTTTTGGTTGCATCCGGTGTTGTCTTACAAAATTAGCACAGTGAAGACCCTCCTAATTGGGCTTATGCTCTTCATCAGTTGTCATTCAGCGACTTTTTTAATGGAAGTTTCCACACTTTTGTGAGTGGACGCTTTCCCATGATAATGTATGACGTCACTGTATTAACTATATAATCCTGCTCAACTTGTCACAGCACAGTTCAGATCTTCATCCCTGATAATGCCATTAAAACGTTTTGCATACACATGCCAGTTGCATGTTCTGTGGCTGTTCCTCTGAACTGTAGACAAAGGGTACTCATGGAACTAGTAAGGAGGATCCCTGCCAATCCCCTGATGATGGACAATTCTCCTATTTGAGGAGGAGGGACTGCTTCTATAATCCATTAAGTCAGCAGATGCTGAATGATGGGAGGGAAAAGAGAAGTTTGATATGGCAGGTGTGGAGCATCCCTTGGAAGGGAGGGACAGATTCCCACTGCCACCTGTATCAATGATAAATCACTGTCAGAACCCACTTGTCAAACTGCGTATGGTCAAAGAGAGAAATGGAAGTTCAGATTTTGGTAAGGACTAAAGGAATGTCAGGGTGGAAAGGGGGAGGCAGGAATTTTAAGGCTGTCATTAAGATTTGCAGGATTGCCTTTATTCTGGGGATTCCTCCTTTCTTCTTGGAACATACCTGCCATTACTTTTTTTTTGAATAGGTATGCCTACACTCCCACTGTGAGGGACTCCACCCCCTCCTGTTCATAACAGCTATGAATTCACAAAGACTTAAGAACTTGCCAGAAGCTTGCTGTGTTTATTTTGCTTTTGTAACAAGGTGTGGATGTAGCATCAAATCCCTTTTTTTTCAAACACCTTTACTGAATCCTCACTTGTGACATAGGCAAATTTACATTCATATAAAAGTAATCAAACTATATTAACATGACAAACATTATGCTTCACATATATTGCTATAGATCATATAACCTAAACAATATTGCAAAATTATTCAATTCCTTACTTTTTTAAAGAAATATCTTTATTAAATCATCACTTACTACATAGGCAATATTTATATAAATGAAAACAAACCACACCGACACAATCCTAGTTGCAAGCATTTTACATCACAAACCATACAGAGACACTTCGTTGCAAATATTATACATCACTTATAATCTACCCAATCTTTCTCGCTCAAACATTACATAGGTCATTTAGGTCCTGCCACCTTTTAGACCTCATTCAACCCTTGTATGCATTGTTCCTACAACTCCCATTTTTTCTATGTAGTTTGCTCCTACCCTTTTCTAAACATCTAAATTCTAGTTGTTTTATCTCTGTTACTATATTCACTGCTTCCAGTACAGTTGCGTTTAGATCTTGATTTCCATTTTCTAGTAATTGCTTTTTTGGCAGCTACCATTATTAGACACAGCAATGCCTAATTCTGTATCATAAGTCACAAAAATCATCACCCTTATCATACCAATTTGCCCACCCGGCATCTCCCACAGTGCATCCCGCAGGGAATCCTTCAAGTCCACCAACTCACAGCAGTCCAAGAAAATATGTTCCAAATTACCTCTTTCGTCCCCTTCACACCTCCAACATTTACTGTCTGCCACAAAAGGTGCTTCAACAAAGTATTAGTTTAAGTGTGTGCACACTTATGCAACCAGCTTAATGTACATTTTTTATTTTTTTCCTAACAGATTTTTTTTTGTTTTTCAATTGAAATGTACAGGTTATAGGAAACATTAAAGGTGGGAAAAGTTTTGAAATGATTTATTGTGGTCTCATTTTTTATACCACAAAAACCTGGCATTTTGACAGGGGTGTGTACACTTTTTATTTCCACTATAGCTCAGCCAGACTGGTTAAGTCACTGGCCTTTCCAAACACCACTGCCATACCTACATTTTTACAGATTCGGGAAACTTGCCACCACATAAAAAGCTGCAACAGAAGTGCTGCACACAGAACAGGTCTACTTTTTATTACTTCTTGAATACATTCGCTAACCTGAACACCTGCCAACACAAAAGACTGTCAACATCACTGCCTTTTCCAGGCTATCTGTTGGGAGAGGGTGAAAGATGTTACAACAATGCAGTTTATAATGATATCATTGCTAGACTACCAGTACACTAGGAACTCCGCATAAAGGTGACTGTCCTTAAAGTTATGGCTTTGTACTCTGCTTATAACTAATACACATAGTAGTGTCAAAGGTGAAGTGACAACGATCATTTGAAGAAAGACATTGGAGACGGGACCCAAGAAAAGTCATAATGGCTCAAATGATATGCAAACAAGGGCCGTCAACAAAGTATGGTTTTATAAGTTAAAATTACTTAACAGTACATGTTTGAATGATCACTGCAGCAGTAGCCTTAGCAACATGCTTTATATCATGCCAAGGCTATAGCACTCGGACAGCTTCCAAAGCTTCAAGGCACCTTCCACGCAGCCAAATCGTCAAGCAGCTTGAACTGAACAGACTGCTAAAAGACAAGTTTGGACATAAAGTCTTTCAGAACTTTCTTACCAGCAGAGAGAGGCTATGACCTGAAAGGACTATGCTAGGAACAAAAATAAAAATGTCCACACCCTGGCATAATAAACACACCAAAAACAAGTTAAAAGGACAGACAGAGAGGCTACACTGCAGCAGTAATCATTTGAACATCTACTGCTATGGTAAGTTCAACTTGCACAACTGTTGTATGTTCATCATATTGATCACTGCTGCAGTAGCCTTAGCTATGTAGGTAGATTACCATAGATAACTGCATTTGGGAGGTAGAAGGAGAAGAGTCCAGGAACTCCTGGACAATGGTCTTAAACTTGATCTGGATGTACAGAGAGAATCAAGCTAATAGTGCTTTGTAAAAGTATGTACAGAGGACTAAGCATCAGACTGTAGAATACTTCTAGAATCCAACCATTTCCAAAAAGCCACAGATGAAGCCAACGCCCTGGTAGAGTGGGCCTTGACCCTGCCTGGAATACATTTGCCATGGTGAGTATAACAAAAGCTAATAAAGCCCGAAGAAACCATTTGGAAACAGTGTGTTTTGACACAGGTTTCCCCTTCTTACATTTACAAAAAACAAAGAAGTGATCCGAAGATCTGAAAAATTTAGTTCTCTCAAGATGGCACCCGAGTTGTCTGTGGACATCCAAGGTATGGAGTATCCTCTCCACCCATTTTTAGCTTAAAAAGAGAAAATTGGGAGATGAACAGTTTGGTTTAAACTACACCTGGATACCACTTTAGGCAGAATATAAAGATTAGTCATCAAAGAAATCCTGTCCCTGTGGAAAGCGAGGTAGGATTGATTTACCATAAGAGCATGCACATCAGATACCCTAAGAGCATGCACGTCAGATACCCTTCTTCGGAGGTCAGAACAATCTGCAGTCTTTGTATCATCCCTAGGAAATGGACATCCAACAGACCAATGTATGAACATCAGGGTATAAGAGGGGTGCCCGTCAGCACTATCTGAAGGTCTTTCTAAACAGTGAACATGCAATCTGATGCCCAAAAACAGCATGGTCTCCCCAGTTGCTTGGATTTAAGTAAGAATGAGGGAAAAACATCATCCCCTATCTGCAGAAAAACTCCTTTGGCCCTTGCATCCAGCAAAGGGGAGACAAGTGGCCAGCAGAGACAGAGGGTCTGGAAGGTGGGAGTGTGTAGCAACAATGATCTACTCCAACATCTACATTTATGGCAAGTGTGACACAACTGTACTGTGTTCTTTAGAGTAATGTTACAGTACTGATTCTTGGAAGGCCTCCCAAAGCTAAAAATTGGGTGGTGGGTCATCTGTATGACTTAGGAAATAAGATTTTGCAGGATGACAGAAGCAAAACCTGCTCTAGTCCAAGAGACCTAGCCTAGGTTACAGTGTTTTGTAAAGGTGTGCACAGAGTTCCATGTGGCTGCTGCTAGAATGGTCTGGGTGGGAACTCCTTTGAGGAGAACAGTGGTCGCCACCCCATGTCTGGTGGAGTGGGCTTTAATATGCCCAGGTAAATCCCTTCCATGGTATGAACAACAGAACTTAATGCGGTTAGTTATCCATTTTGAGATGGTTTGTTTGGAGACAGGTTTGCCCTGTTTGCCCACTGCAAAAGCCAGCAGCAATTGCTCTGCTCTATTAGGGCTTTTGTCCTGTCTAGATAGTACCTGCATGTGCACATCCAGGGAATGGAGGACTTGCTCTGCCCTATTCTGTGGATTCCGGTAAAGGACTGGTAGGTGGATAGTCTGGTTTAAAATAAGTTCAGAGACCACTTTAGGTATAAAGGTTGGGTTTGTTCTGAGGGTAACCTTATCCCTGTGGGAGACGGTGAAAGGTTCTTTACACATGATAGAAACTCTCCTAGCTGAAGTTACAGTGATAAATAAGGAAGATGGTCTTCCAGGTGAGCATCTTTAGAGAGAGAGAGGCACCAGGGACATCTTTAGAGAGAGAGAGGCACCAGGGAGGCTAAGTTAGTTTGTGTAATACATAATTTAGATCTAATGGAGGAATGGGGTTCCTTCTGGGTGGTCTCAAGTGAATCACCTGTTTTAGAAAAAGTTGCATTTAGGGGTATGAGAAGATAGGTATAGAGCACTGTGCAGGCAAGCTGGTATTACAGATGCATGTACCTTAATGCTGGAATAGGAAAGCCTTAAGCAGGGAAGTCTGACACATACTGCAAGACCAAGCTGATATCTGCTTGAGCAGGGTCAGCATCATTGCTGTGACACCAGGCAGAAAATCTTTTTCTTTTTGCCAGGTATGATTTCCTGGTACTGGGCTTTCTTACTTCCCACAGAATGGTGAGCTCCTCCTTGGGACAGGAAACAGAACTAGGTGTCAAAACCCAGTCCGTCAGGTGGGGATGGAAGACAAGTCCCTTGACATGGCTGAGGAGATCCATCTCCTGCAGTAGAGTATAGAATCTCCCCTCGCTGAGTATTAGGAGGAGGAAGAACTAGTGTCGTCTTACCCAGGAGGAGGCCACTAAAACCATGCAAGGTCTGTTTGCCCTGATATTTATTAGCCTGGGGACCACAGGCAAGGGTGGGAATGCATACAGGAACCAGTTTTCCCATGTAAAGGAGAATGCATCTATTTTCCAAACTCCTGTATGTTATGTTCTGGAGCAGAACTTCTGTACTTGTTTGCTGTGGAGAGAGGCGAAAAGGCCTACTGAGGAGACCCCCCCCCCCATTACAGAGTCCGATCCAAGACCACCTCTCTTCTTAACATCCATTCATTAGGGTCTAGAAGGTCGCTATTTAGAAAATCAGTTAGGGTATTTCTCTGTCTGGAATATAGGAGGCTATGGGGCTTAACCCTATCTCTTGCTCCAGCATCCTAATTTTTCTGGCAAGGCTGCACAGAGGATAAGACACAGCTCCCCCTGGTTTGTTTATGCACCACATAACTATGATGTTGTCTTTCCAGATTTGCAGTGTCCCCAGGCTTAAGTTTTGTTGAAAGGCTTTTACGGCCAGGTAGACTGCTAGTAACACCCTTCGATTTATATGCAACCAAATGCCCTGCACCTTCAAGGGGACCCAACAGGGATCCTCAAACTATGTCTCAGAAGTCTGTAGTAATGGTCTGCTTCTGGCAGAGTGCAATTTGCACCTGGGTTACTTAGTATGGTCTTCTTCCACCACAGAAGTTTCTTTTGTGGCATGGAAGGAGGGACAGCATAGTTACCAGGGGCTGAAGTTTTCTCTTGTGTGACTTTGCACATGTAATCGTGAGAATACATAATGCTATGTACCCTGGTATCCTCAGGAATTCTCTTGCAGTGATACGCTGCATTAGAAGTACACCAGTCAGGTAGTCTGTCAAGAAAACAATCTCGTCTTGTCGAAGAAATGCTTTTGTTTGAACTGAGTCTATGGTGACTCCCAGGAACAAGACCACTGAGGGGGAGTTTGAGATTTTTTAAAATTCATGTGAGACCGACCTTCCAAAAACAGTATACAGTGATATGTAAGGTGGCCAGGGTCTCTGAAGTGCACCTTCCCTGAATTAGACAGTCATCTAAGTAGGAGTAAATATGAACTCCTAGAGTTTTGCAATTTGCAATCAGAAAAACTATACATTTTGTGAAAACATGGGTGCAGCAGACAACCCAAATGGTAAAGAACAGAATTGGAAGGGAGAGCCTACTGCTACAAATACTAGATACTTTCTATGACTGCCTGCTATGGGGACATGGAGGCAAGTACCCTCTAGGTCTATGGTGACTGTGTAGGTATCTTGGAAGATCATGGGCAGTAATTTCTGCACTGTAAGCATTTTGAATTTTGGGATGTCAAGGAACTTGTTTGGCTTTGAGAGATCCAGACAGGTTTCCAAGTGTCCTCTTTTCTGAGTACCAGAAAAATTCTCGAGTAGAAGCCTTTTTCTTCTTGTTCTAGAGGGACAGGCTGGATGGATCCTTGCTAAAGTGGTTCCCTGAGTATAGGTGGGGAAAGGTTTTCCTGCTCTTTTGGTGGTTTTGGAATGCCCAAGGAAGGTGGTATTTCCCTGAACTGAATCTAGTGCCCCTTCTCTATGATGTTGAGGACCTATTGGTCCCTGGTGATGGATTTTCCTGCTAGAGGGAAGGGGTAAGGAAAGGTGGAGTAGAACATAGTCACAGCTGCGGTTTGTGCCAGGGTGGGATCTTTGGAGCCCCCTGCCCTTTGAGATTGTTCCGTTTGACATCTCCTAGATTGTCTGGGTGTTTTACTATGGCAAGGCCTCCCCTTGTCTTGTCTAGGTGGGAAATTCCAAGGTTTTGATGGGTAATTCATAACCTACCTCAGATCTGAGACTGGTAAAATTCTTCCATAGTTTTCATTTGCTTTCCTTTTTGTCCATTTTCTCAAACACCTTTTCAGCTGTTGGAACAAAAAGAATTCCTTCTCCAATAGGCATCCAGTACTTTAGCCTGATCTGACAGTGGCTAGGTCCTAAGCCATGCATGTCTGCAGATGACAGAACTTGTGTTAGCAACTCTGCAAGAAGCATCTGTGGCAACCTTCTCTGGCTATCTCCTGGATTACCTTGGAGAAGATATCAGCAACAGAGTCAACCTTAGTTAGCATTTTGCCTTCTAAGCTAGAGGAATAGTACAGCTGTGTACACTTACCATAAATGTAGATGTTAGAGTGTATTCACTGTTGCAGTCATTACAGTTGGGTAATCTGCTGGCAGGTTGCCCTCAGTCGGCCTGAATAACAAAGTCTTGGGTCCTGCGTCGGTTGCTGTCTCCTCTTCCATGACATCAGGTTGTCAGGGGTATAAAACATGCAACCGATGCCATTTTAATCAGTTTTTCTTGCCCCAGATGTCAGGTGCCCCCCAAATGGGGAGCAAAATGTATATATATATATATATATATATATATATATATATATATATATATATATATATATAAAACTATAAATGCACTTCAGAAAACATAAAATTTACCTTAAACTAAAAGCAAATACACCACAAAGGCTTTTGAGTATAGTGAAGGAAAGAAAAGGTATAAAAAGGGGGCTGGCTGGTGGGTAATCCAGACTGCAACAATGAATAAACTCGAACGTCTACATTTATGGTAAGTGTACACAACTGTACTATGTTCTTTGTGTTTCACTGTTGCAGTCATTACATTTGGGTAGAATCCCAAAGCTATGGAAGGGAAGATGGAACTAAACAGCATTGGGAGCAGCTATAAGGCCCTGCAGGACTGCAGTGGCAAAGCCTGCCCTGGATTTAGAAAAGAGAGGTAAATGGTAATGCTTTGTGAATGTATGAACTGATCTCCAAGTAGCAGCTTCTAGAATGTCTCTGGTAGGAACCCCTCTGAGAAAAGCTGCTGAAGTAGAGGCAGCCCGGGTGGAATGGGATCTGATCCCCTTGGGCACAGGTTTACCATGGTGCAAGTAGCAGAAACGAATGCAACAGCTTATCCATTTAGAAATAGTCTGCTTTGATATAGCCTTCCCCTCTGATTCTGCCGCAAATGCAACCAGTAGTTGCTTAGACTTTCTTAGAGATTTTGTTCTGTTTAAGTTGAATCTTAGTTGTCGGTGTACATCCAATGAATGCAAAATCCGCTCTCCCTTGTTCTGCGGATTTGGGAAAAAAGTTGACAGGTGAATGGTCTGGTTAAGAGCCACACTGGATACCACCTTAGGCATAAAAGAAGGATTGGTCCTGAGGGCCACCCTGTCCAGGTAAAAAATAATGAAAGGCTCCACTGCCATGACAGCCTGTAGTTCTGAAACCCTTCTAGCTGAAGTGACTGCCAAAAGAAAGGCTGTCTTCCAAGAAAGAAATTTTATATCCGCAGCCAAAAGGAGGTAGCGTGAGTTTTTCCAGCACAAAATTGAGGTCCCTTGCAGGAGTTGGTGCTCTCCTGGGAGGCCTTAAACTTTTGGCCCCTCTGAAGTATTGTTTTAGCAGGGGATGAGAAAAGAGGGGAGGCTCTATGTTGTAATGAGCCGAGATGGCAGAAGCATGGATTTTTATTGAAGAAAAAGATAGGCCCTTGTGAAGCATCTCAGTTAAGTATTACAAAATCTGAGGAATATTGGGCTTTGATGTGTCTATTCCTTGTGCTTGGTTCCAAGCACAGAATCTCTTCCATTTATCAGCATAAGATTTTCTAGTACTAGGCCTTCTGGCCTCCAAAATGACATCCATTACAGGTTTACTGAGAGACGTGGTTGGTTAAGTTAGTTGATTAGCCATGCTGCAAGATTCAGAGTTTGGAGCTGAGTGTGCAGAATTTGATAGTTCTGCTGAGACAATAGGTAAGGTGTTTGAGGTAAGTACCACAAAGGAAGGTGTGACATATTCCTTAGAAGTAGGTAACCAGTGTTGGTGAGGCCAGTCCGGAGCAATTAGAATCATTTCTGGTTTTTCCTGTCTGACTTTTAGTAAGACCTTGGAGAGTAGAGGCAAAGGGGGAAAGGCATAGACTGATAGGTTTTTCCAGCTGAAGGATAGAGCATCCACTTTCCATGCTTTTGTGTGATGAGTTCTTGTGCAGGATTTGTCCAACTGATAGATCTATTTGTCTCTCCCCAAAACTATGTCTGGGCTCCACCATTTTTGTGTTAACATGCTGAAGATTTGTGGATCAAGTTTCCATTTGTGCGGGTCCATAAGATTTCTGCTTAGGTCATCTGCCAGAGTATTTTGCTTTCCTTGGCAGGTCTTATGCTTGAAGATGTATTTCGTAAGTCAAGGCTGTGTTCCACAAGGCCATGGCTAGTCTGAAAAGGGAGTAGGAGTGGGTACCCCCTGCTTGTTTATGTACCATATAACGGTGGTGTTGTCCGTCTTTATCAGTAGTTTTCCTGGATGAAGGAAGTCCTTGAAGGCTGTCAGAGCATTCTGAACTGCTAGCATTTCTTTCTGGTTGATATGTAGATGCATTTGGTTTGGGCTCCATTTGCCCTGAATGCATCTCCCTGCCAGGTGGGCCCTCCAAGCATAGTCTGATGCATCTGTAGTTAGGATTTGGGTGGCAGGGGGTAGAGTAAATGACAGTCCCTTGTTTTGGTGACATGTCTCTGCCCACCAAAGAAACTCCTGTTACAGGAATCATTGTTTCCAAGCTGTGACAATGTTGACTCCATAAGCTTTTTAGATACCATTGAAGTTTCCTCATATGCAGTCTCGCATATGGAATTAGTAGAATGCAGGATGCCATGAACCCCAAAGCCTGCAGAATTTGTCTTGCAGATAGTTGGGTTTTTGTTGCCATTTGTTTGAAGTATGTTGTCAACTGAATTTGTCTGGCGTGAGGTAAGCCATCTGGGCAGTTGTATTCAAGCTTGCACCCAGGAATGTAATTATTTCAGAGGGTACCAGTTGTGATTTCTTTTCATGTATGTTGTACCCTAGGCATGCTACAAGCCTTTTTACAAATGCCAGATGTTGAAGAAGAGTGTCCTTGTCCTCTGCCTGAATGGGACAATCGTCCAGATAAGGATAAATCTGAATGTTTCTTTGTCTGCAACATGCAATTACTGGTGCCAGGCACTTCGTAAAGACCCTGGGCGCAGTAGATAAGCCAAAGGGCAGTGCAGAGAACTGGTAATGCAAAAAGCCAGCTTTGAAGCAGAGGTATCTTCTGCAAGATTCCCTTATTGGGATATGTAGGTATGCCTCTTAAGTCTAGAGATATCAACCATGCATTCTTGCCTAGCATAGGCAGTAGCTGTTGTAAAGTCAGCATTTTGAATTTTGGAATGTCCAGGAATGTGTTTAGAATTGATAAATCCAGAACTGGATGCCATGATTTGTCTTTTCTGGGTACCAGGAAAAGTCTTGAATAAAATTCTTGTCCTTTTTCCTTTTCTGGTACCAGTTGAGTAGCCCCCATATCCATGAGGGGCATGACTTGTTTCTGGGCCTCTGCCCACTGGTTTGGTGGCAGATCTGGTCATCCGTTTGGAATTGGCAACGTGTGGAAATGAAATCTGTACCCCTGGGATACTATGTTTAATACCCACTTGTCCTGGGTAATTAAATGCCAACTCCGAGCATGAAGTGCTAGTTTTCCCCCCAAGGGGGCTGCCAAAAGATAAGTGCTTGGAGATGGCAGAGGAAAGTCACTGAGACTGTTTACTGTAGAGTTGTGCTTTATTACCTCCAGATTTGGAGGTGGAGGCACCCCATTGCTTTGACCTGCAAGATCCCTGTGATTGATATCTGGGCCTTTGAAGCACCTGGGTTTGCCCAGGGTGGCTCTGTTGAACACAGGAAAGGACCAGTTCTTAGTAGGCCAGTGCCTACTGAACCTGGGCGGCACTTGCAAGAAATCTTTTATAGTTTGCATAGATTTAGCTTTGTCTTCCATTTTCTTTAAAACCTCTTCTGCCTGATTACCAAACAGACTGTCATGCTGTAAAGGGTCATCCAACAATTTAGCTTTAACATGATCAGGCATATTTTGCTCCTTGACCCAGGCATGCCTTCTTATAACAGATCCAGTTACGGCGGCCCTGTAAGAGGCCTCCAAGGAATCAAAACCACATTGCAAAGTATGCTTTAAAACCTGTTCTGCTGAACGCAATAAATCCTGTAACTCTATTTTCCACACAATCAGAAATCAACATCGTTTTCTGTTTCTGTAAGCCCATAACATGCTGTTGATATTTGAGCATATGAAACTGGCAGTTTAAAGCCCTGATTGCCAAGGATGCAGACGTATAAACCTTCTTTCCCCATCTATCCAGCACCCTGGAATCTCTATCAGAAGGGGTAGGATTTTTGGCTGTAGAAGCCTTAACACCATTGGGACCCTGAGAAATAGTCTCAGGATCAGCAGCAGGATTTTTGAAAAGAAATTTGTGGGAGTCAGGAACCCTATAATATCTGTCTGGCTTACTAGGAGCCGGAGGCAGGGAATCAGGAGCCATGCTTGATTCCGAGAACACATCAACAATGTCTAACACAGGAGGTATAGCCAAAGGCCTATGCTGAGGAAGAAGGAAATCCCCAAGCCTCTTTTTTTGATTCTGAGAAGTCCTGACTCTCCCAGTAGAAATATTCCCTTAAAGTATGCAAAGTCTCTCCAAAAGAGTAATCCTCAGGAAAAAAGCAGAAGGGATAGATTCCTCTGCATCAGAGTCTTCATAAGGTAGAATAGAAAATTCCTGATCAGAAGAGGAATCAGAAGAAATGGAAACCTGATCTGAAGATTCATAGTAAGTGCCTTGCCTAGGCCTCTTAGCAGGGGGTGGTCGGGAACCCCTGATCAAGGTAATTACATCCTCAGCCATTTTGATAGTTTGTTTTTTAGGCATGGGGCCTGAGCACGTGGCTCATGCGTCGGTTTTTTAGACAAAGAAATTGGTTTTGGCCTTGTTTTTGATGATGGCGTTGGTTTAATATACAAATGTTGAGGCCTGAAAACACCCTCAGAAGCTGGTGCCTGTTCAAGGGCTCCGGACCCATCCAAGGGAGAGACATCCGCGGGTTCAATACTTGCAGAATCTCGTGGCATACTGGACTCCAAATGGGTCTCGGTAGACACTCAAAAGTAGCGGGTATCAGAGACTGCGAAAGTGCTTCACTGAGTACCAGCGAACCGGCGACTGGCTTAGGAGAAGCTTTGTCATCGGTTTTGGACCTCGACGGTCTCTCTCTGTCTTTTTCCTTGCGTTTTTTGTGAACTCCGGTAGTCGGATTGCTAACCGATGACATTTCAGGGTAGTTAAATCTTGAACCAAAATATTTAGAAGCAAAAATATACTGACGCTTAATAGTGCGTTGGTTAAATTTAGCACAAAACCGACAGCAAGGCACATTGTGATCAGGGCCTAGGGAAGGAATACAGTACAAATGAAAATCCTTATGAGGTATTTGCTTCCCACAAGTAATGCAATTATTAACTTTTACTGACATCGGTAAGGAGCAAGAAAAAGTTTCCCCAACGGGGTACTTGGCTTTAGTTTGAAGACTTCAGTTCTGAAACTCGAAAACGAAAATTTCAGGAGTCTGCCAACTGGCACTTGCGAACTGCTTCTGCTTCGGGCACCGCTCGACAAGAAAGATGGATTAAAATGGCATCGGCTGCATGTTTTATACCCTTGACAACCTGATGTCATGGAAGAGGAGACAGCAAACGACACAGGACCCAAGACTTTGTTATTCAGGCAGACTGAGGGCAACCTGCCAGCAGATTACCCAAATGTAATGACTGCAACAGTGAAACATGAAGAACATCTTCCTCTTCCTGAAAAATTATTTCCCTTTTCCTTTTAGACAGAGGACTCAGAGGTGAAAGAATAAAAAGGCTCTCTGGATTTCGTGAAGACCACAACCTCCTGTACTACTTTACAGATGTATTGGGCTTTAGTCCAATAACAGGTTTTCAGAGGTGGTGGCGAAACAAATGAAGTGATTTGTTTCAGTCTGGTTGTCTGTATTAATGGGGTGACCAGAAGATGCAGCTGTCCAGCCTCGATTGTGGCTTTGGTAATTGGGGAAGACCAGGAGTAGCCTCAACAGCCATGGTGTGGACATCAGAAAGTTAGGCCTGCTGAGTAACCTCAGACCATACTTCTCAACCGTACCAAATTTTTCAGTAAAATACAGTTGTGTACACTTACCATAAATGTAGATGTTAGAGTGTATTCACTGTTGCAGTCCTTACATATGGGTTATCTGGCTCCCGGTAGCCCTCAGTTGGCCCGAATACCAGAGTCATTGGTATATGACATCGGCTGCGGCCGGTTGTAAAACTGATGTCAGTACTTCAGGTATAAAGGGAGGCAGCCAATGCTATTTCCTTAGTTTTCTTGCCTCAACTGTCAGGAGCCCAAAAAAAAAGAAGGCTAACCCAGGAATGGTAGCACCCTGGACACATGTCAAACAGAAAATAAAAATGTATAGTCTGTGCCTTGGGAAAAAAGGGGGAATGGAGGTTGGGAAATCAGGACTGCAACAGTGAATACACTCGAATATCTACATTTATGGTAAGTGTACACACCTGCACTGTGTTCTTCGTGTTTCACTGTTGCAGTCCTCACATATGGGTTGATTCCCAAAGCCCAGTAAGAAGACAAAGGGGGGAGGAATGATCACAGATTAAGGGTTGGTAAGGAATCCTGGCAAAACCAGCCCTGGATTTAGAAAACAAAGGTAGATTGTAATGCTTTGTGAAAGCATGGACAAAAGACCAAGTAGCAGCTGCTTCTAGAATGTCCTTAGTAGGCACACCTCTCAGAAAGGCTGCAGAGGTGAAGGCTGCTCTAGTAGAATGGGTCCTAACACCCTGAGGGGGAACCCTCCCATGCTGCAGGTAACAAAAGTGAATACAATGAGCAATCCATTTGGAGATGGTTTGTTTTGAAATAGCTTTACCCTGAGCCTCAGGAACAAAACTAACCAATAACTGTTCCGATTTTCAAAAGGATTTAGTGATGCCTAAGTGAAATCTCAGCTGTCTATGCACATCAAGAGAGTGCAGAATCCTTTCCCCTTTATTTTGGGGATTATTGAAAAAATGTAGGCAGGTAAATAGACTGGTTAAGGGTTAAACTGAAAACCACCTTAGGCATAAAGGAGGGATTGGTTCTCACAGAAACCCATTCTGAGTGAAAAATAATGAAAGGTTCTACTGCCATTAAGGCTTGCAGCTCAGATACCCTTCTGGCTGAAGTAATAGCTAAAAGGAAAGCAGTCTTCCAGGATAGAAACTTCAAATCTGCAGAGGCAGCTGGTTCAAAGGGAAGCAGAGTAAGTTTTTCCAGGACAAAATTAAGATCCCAAGCAGGAGTAGGAGCTCTTCTGGGAGGTCTAAGATTACTAGCTCCCCTCAGGAACTGCTTAATCAAGGGGTGAGAAAAAATGGGTTGTTCAAAAGAACAATGAGCTGAAATTGCTGAAGCATGACTTTTGATTGAAGAAAAGGAAAGTCCACCATTAAGCAATCCTGCTAGGTAGTTAAGAATGAGTAGGATGAAGAGAGTCTTCTCCTTTAGCTAGCATCCAAGAGCAAAGTTTTTTTCCATTTATCTGCATAGGATTTTCTTGTGCTAGGCCTCCAGGCCTCATGAAGAACTTCAACCACATGTTGGGAAAGATTTAAAGTATTAGCCAGGCAGTTAAATGCAGAGTTTGAAGATGAGGCTGAAGGAACTTTCCCCCTCCCTGAACCAACAGATCTGGTACCAGGGGAAGATGGCAAGGCTGAGCCTGGGAAAGGCTGTGAAGGAGGGCATACGAATGCTGCCTGGGCCAATCTGGAGCTATCAGAATAGCCTTTGGTTTTTAGTCCCTTATCTTTAGTAGCACTCTGGGAAGAAGAGGCAGAGGAGGGAATGCATAAACAAAGAGATGTGTCCATGGGAAGGACAACGCATCCACCCTCCAAGCTTTGTTGTGAAACTCCCTGGTGCAGAAGGTTGGAAGGAGATGATTGGTGTGGCATGAGAAAAGATCCACTTGTGGGGTGCCCCAATGATGAGTGATGAGATGGAAAATGTCCCTGTTCAGTTGCCACTCGTGAGGATCCAGAACATGTCTGCTCAAATGATCCGCCAAGGAGTTTAGCCTCCCTGGAAGATACTGGGCTATTAGATGTATGCCCATGGAAGCTGCTATGGACCATAGTCGCATGCTTGGTCTGCACAAGGGGTAAGAGTGAGTCCCCCCTTGCTTGTTGATGTACCACATGACTGTGGTATTGTCTGTCCTGATTAGCAAAGTCCCTGGGTACAGTAGGTCCTTGAAAGCCAGCAAGGCCTGCTGCACTGTCATCAATTCTTTTAATTGTATGTGTACATGAATCTGCTGGGTGCTCCAAGTCCCCTGTATGCCCCTGCCCTCCAGATGAGCCCCCCATGCAACATCTGAGGTGTCTGTGGTGGGAGTTTGGCTGGCAGGCGGTGAGTGGAAAGGCAGACCCTTGTTCTGAGAACAGGCTGTCACCCACCAGAGGAACTCCATTTGTAGACAGGGAATCAAGGGAAGAATCAAGTCTAAGTCCTGTGTGTGTTGACACCAAAGACTCTTGAGGTACCACTGCAGTTTTCTCATATGTAGCCTTGCATATGGGATCATCAGAATACATGAAACCATGAACCCAGTTCTTGCAGGAATTGCCTTGCATAGAGCTGGGTCATGCTTGCCAAGTTCATGAAGTAAGCGGAAAGATGATCTTGCTTCTGTTGAGGGTGGAATACCATCTGGGTGGCTGTATTCAGACTCACTCCCAGGAAAACAATCTCCCTTGAAGGAACCAACTTTGACTTATTTTCGTTGAGTGTGTAACTCAAAGAGATGAGAATGTTCTTCACGAAATCCAAATCCTTTTTCAGTTGTTCTGGGGAGTTTGCTTGAATGAGACAGTCGTCCAGGTAAGGATAAATTTGAATGTTTCTCTGCCTGCAAAAACCAATGGCTGGAGCCAGGCACTTCGTAAAAACTCTGGGAGCAGTAGATAAGCCAAAGGGCAATGCAGAGAATTGAAAGTGTTGCTCCCCAGCCCTGAAGCGAAGGAACTGCCTGCAACTTTCCCTTATTGGGATGTGCAGATAAGCCTCCTTGAGATCCAAAGTTAACAGCCATGAATCCTTGCCCAGCATTGGTAGTAATTGCTGAAGGGTGAGCATCTTGAATTTGGGAATCACTAGAAAAGCGTTTAGAATGGACAGATCCAGAATAGAGTACCAGGTGCCCCCTTTCTTGGGTACCAGAAAAAACCTTGAATAAAAACCTAGGCCTGCCTGATTTGCAGGAACTGGCTCTATAGCCAGTAGAGAAGAAATTTGAGTTTCTACCTCTGCCCTGAGGGCTCTTGGTATGTCCGGGTATCCTTGTAAAACAGGGAAGGTGTGAAAGTAAAACTTGCAACCTTGGTTTACTATTCTGAGCACCCATTTGTCAGCTGTGATGGTAGACCATACCTCTGCGAACCTGGCTAACCTCCCCCCCCCAAAGGAAACCCAGGGTCCACACAGGTAGGCACAAGAAGGCCGGCGTCATTGAGAATGCTTGCTTTGGGAAGCTGGCTTAGAACTCCCCGATTTAGCAAAAGAAGAATGCTATTGTTTAGCCCTTTGAGGTGCAGAAGCCTGCCCTCTGGAACATCTGAAACCAATAGGCCTACAGCGACCCTACTTGCCAGGATCAGGGAAAGACCAATTCTCAGCAGGATAATGCCTACTAAACTGTGGAGGGTGAACCTGAAGGAAATCTTTTATAGCCTGCATAGATTTTGCCTTATCCTCCCAAATTCTTTAGTACCTCTTCAGCCTTATTACCAAAAAGATTGTCCTTGTGCAAAGGAACATCCAGCAATTTAGATTTAACTGGTTCAGAAACAGACTGCTCCCTGAGCCAAGCATGCCTTCTAATTACGGAACCCGTGGCTGCTGCTCTGCAGGAAGCCTCCAGAGTGTCAAAACGACAATGAAGTGAATGCTTATTAACTAAAGTGGCAGAATTTGGCAAGTCTTGTAAATCTTTGTTCTCAGTCATGGAAGGAAAATCTCCAAGTTTAGCCTTGATAGCCTCCAAAGTATGCTGCTGATACTTAACCATGTGAAAAAGACAATTCACGGATCTAATGGCAAGAGTTGCAGAAGTATAGACTTTTTTACCCCACCTGTCCAAGGCCCTAGATTCCTTAACAGAAGGTACAGTGTTTTTAGCAATAGTGGCCTTAACACCCTTGGGGCCTTGAGAAATAAATTCTGGATCAGCAGTAGTGTTTTTAAAAAGGAATTGATGAGATTCAGGAACCCTGTAATACCTGTCTGGTTTTCTGGGGGTAGGAGGAACAGAATTAGGAGTTAAAGAATTTTCCATGAAACCATCATCCACAACTTCCAAAACTGGAGGTATAGCCAGAGGTTTATGCTTTAGCACATCTAGAAATTCCCTGATTCTTCTCTTAGACTGTGGAAATTCCTGACATTCCCATTTAAAATGCTCCCTAAGAGTATTCAAAGTATTCCCAAAGGAGAAATCCTCTGGAGGAGGCCAAAGGGATAGACTCCTCAGCATCAGAATCCTCAAAGCCAGAAAAAAGTTGATAATTTCCTTCTTTACCAGCAGACATACTGGAAATCTCAGAATCTGAGACAGACAAATCATCAGGAGATAATTCCCTAGCTCTCTTTGAAGGGGGGGGGGGGTGATGAGAGCCCCTAATCAGGGAAAGAAGATCACCAGCCATCTTTTCCAACTGGGACTGAGGTACAGGAGAGGAGGCCGATGCCTGCTTGTGAGTAGGTTTATGGCTAGAAGGTTTACTAGCAATCTGGAAGGACTGGGAAGGCCTAGCAACTGCAGAAGTTTGAATTAAGGTAGTCGGTCTGGTTCTGGTTTCATGTCGAAAAGAAGTGGCATCAGAAGCCGGTGCCTGCAAAGCGGCTCCAGACCAGTCTGAAGCAGCGACAGGCAGTGGGTCTGAAGATGAAATAGCAGCCTGTGGCATGGAGGACTCCATAAAGTTCTCGGCAGAGGATTGCGGCTGAAAATCTGTGGACTGCAGGGACTGCAAAAGCACCTCACTGGCTACCAATTTCACTGGTGCGTCATCAGTAGATTTAACCCTAGGCCTGTCGCGGTCCTTGTCTTTGCGCTTCCTAGGTATATCCAAAGTCAGGAGACCAGAAGACGCCATACCGACGAACTTAGGCCAGACTCCGAAATGCTTATACAAAATATTAGCTCTACGGCACATGGTACGCAGGTTAAAGGAAGCACAGAGATCGCAGTTAGGGATGTCGTGCTCAAGGCCCAAACAAGTTATACAATAGGAATGGAAACCACAGTGCGGAATCCTTTTTCCACAGGCAAGACAGTTATTAACTTTATTTGACATTCGTTAAAGCAAGAAAAGAGGATCCCCAAAGGGGTACTTATCTGAAGGCATCTTCAACTTGATGGCCTGAAAGCAAAACAAAGGTAAACGGCCGACCGGCACTAGTGCGAATTGCATCGGCTTCGGGCTCTGCAACAAGAAAGACTGAGGAAATGGCATCGGCTGCCTCCCTTTATACCTGACGTACTGACATCAGTTTTACAACCGGTGGCAGCCAAAGTCATATACCAAGGACTCTGGTATTCGGGCCAACTGAGGGCTACCGGGAGACGGATAACCCATATGTGAGGACTGCAACAGTGAAACATGAAGAACATGTACTGGTTTTGAGGGCAAAATATTGGGGCGCCATGAACTCCTGCTTGGCCCCTTTAACTTCCGAATTTCCTGTTTTTTTTTTCTTTTTTTTAATTTTTTACTCCTGACGTCATTGTGTTCAGGGTGTGCATGATGACGCCAGCTTGTGCGTTCAGACAGTGCACAGCACACCTTTCTTCCCCAGCTCCTCTTCCAGGTAGAAAATGTAAATGCTTCTTTTAATGGCTACAGGCATTAGTGTACTATATTCTTAACGGCATACATTTGTGTGTGACAGTACAGTAGAGTACATTTTAGAAAATCAGCATTAATGTACTATATTCTTAACTTTTACTTAACGGCGGTGTGTGAGCACATTTTAGAGAAACAGTGTACTGCATTCTTAATGGCACACATTTGTGTGTGATAACATTTTAGAGAAACGGCAGGCATGTGTGTGTGATTACATTTTGGTGCTTAACAACTGCAGCCTGCAGGCAGTATGTTTGAAATGGTAGGAGAAACAAACGTTGTGTGATTACTTTTAACTGTGCTAGCTTGATGAACTTAAAGTTAAGCACAAAGTTAAAGTTAAGCTAGCACAGTTAAAAGTAAACACACAAAGTTTCTGTTTCTCCTGCCGTTTCAAAAGCACTAAGCAGTGCACCAAAATGTAATCACAAATGCCTGTTGACAATGAACTTAAAGTTAAGCACAGAGTTAAACTTATCAACAGGCATTTGTGATAACATTTTGGTGCACTGCTTAGTACATTTGAAAAGTACAGTTTTGTACCTACCATAAATGTAGATGTCCGATAGGTATGCATCTGCAGTCATAACATATGGGTTGTCCTGCCTCAGACAGCCCTTCGGTCGGCCGGATTCCAAAGTCTGGGTCTGGCCTCGGCTGATGTCGCACTTTCCCCGACGTCAGAGCTTCTGGGGTATAAAGGCATCAGCCGACGCCATTTTCCTCAGTGTTTCTTGCCCCAGATAGATTATATATATATATATATATATATATATATATATATATATATACACACACACACACAGATATACATACAAACAAATACACCATAATAGATTCCCCCAGCTAGCTGAAAGAGGGGTAAGCACCCTAGGATACCACAGAGGGGAAGGAGGGTGGGTAATCCTGACTGCAGATGCATACCTATCGGACATCTACATTTATGGTAGGTACAAAACTGTACTATGTCCTTCAAGGATGCATCTGCAGTCATAACATATGGGTAGAATACCATAGCCAAACTGGGGGAGGAGGTACTAAGATAAGGATGGTGTAGTTAAGATCCCCTGTAGAACTGCAGTTGCAAAACCTGCTCGGGATCTGGAGTATAAAGGTAGATTGTAATGCTTGGCAAATGTATTCACGGAGCTCCAAGTAGCAGCTTCTAAAATGTCCTTGGTAGCCACCCCTCGTAGGAAAGCTGTAGTGGTGGCTGTGGCTCTTGTGGAGTGAGGCCTGATATTTTCAGGAGTTGTCTTTCCATGAAAAGAGTAGCAGAAACGAATGCAATTTCATATCCATTTTGAAATTGTCTGTTTGGAAATTGATTTTCCTTGCACTGCAGCTGCATATGCTACAAAAAGTTGGTCAGTTTTTCTGCTGGTTTTAGTTCTGTCCAGATAGTAGCGTAGTTGTCTGTGTACATCCAAGGTGTGCAATAGTTTTTCCCCCCTGTTCTGTGGGTTAGGGAAGAACGTAGGCAAATGAATAGCTTGGTTCAAGGATACCCTGGATACCACCTTTGGCATGAAAGTAGGATTGGTTCTCAGAGACACTCTATCCTGGTGAAAAATAAGGAAAGGCTGAACTGCCATTAGTGCCTGTAACTCGGATACTCTTCTTGCTGAAGTGATTGCTAGAAGGAAAGCAGTTTTCCAAGATAAGAACTGTAAGTCTGCTGATGCTGCTGGTTCAAAAGGGGGTAGTGTTAATTTTTCCAGCACAAAATTGAGAACCCATGCAGGCAGAGGGGGTTTCCTTGGAGGTTTTACATTTTTGATCCCTCTTAAAAATTGTCTGAGGAGAGGGTGAGAGAAGATAGGAGGATCCATGTTGTACTCTGCTGAAATTGCTGAAGCATGAATCTTAATGGAAGAATAGGACAGGCCATTGTGGAACAGTTCTGCTACGTATTCTAGGATGTGTGCTAGGTTTGCCAGTGTGACATTTGTACCCTTTGATGCGCTCCAAATGAGGAATCTCTTCCATTTAGCTGAGTATGTCTTTCTTGTGGAGGGTCTGCGAGCCTCCAGGATAATGTCCTTGACCCTCTGAGATAAGACAGTTTGGTTTTGTTTTAAGCAATTTTCCAGGCAGTCAGCTGCAGTGTTTTCAAGCTTGGATGCAGGGTCTTGAAGTTGTTCTGCGTTAGAAGTAGAGGCCATAGGGGTAGAGGCCATGAGTTTGTCCGAGACATGCTTCTCAGTAGTGGATACCAATGCTGCCTTGGCCAGTCTGGAGCTATTAGTATCACCTTTGGCTGTTCCTCCCTGATCTTCAGTAGAACTTTGTACATCAATGGAAGAGGTGGAAAAGCATACACTGTTAGGGCATTCCAGCTGAAAGAGAGGGAGTCCACCCTCCAGGCTTGTGGGTGGTATACTCTTGAGCAGAATTTCTTCAGTTGGTGGTTGAGTGGGGAGGCGAACAGGTCTATCTCTGGCATTCCCCATTTGTTTGTTATGATTTTGAAGATGTCTGGATGCAAAATCCATTCGTGAGCATCCGTGGTAGTTCTACTTAAGCTGTCTGCTAGTGAATTCTCTTTTCCCGGTACGAATTTGGCCTGCAGTTGGATGTTGAGATTCAGGCCTAGGTTCCACAGATCCATTGCCATCCGGCATAGAGGGTAGGAGTGCGTGCCTCCCTGTTTGTTTATGTACCACATGACTGTGGTATTATCTGTCCTTATCAGCAGATGTCCTTGCTGGAGGAATGATTTGAATGCCTCGATTGCATGCTTCACTGCCAGCATCTCCTTTAGGTTTATGTGCAAATTCAGCTGGTCTTGAGACCATAGGCCTTGGATACACTTGTCTTCCATGTGTGCTCCCCATCCTAGGTCTGAGGCGTCCGTGGTGATGGTCTGCCTTGGTTGTGGTTTGTTGAAAGGCAACCCTCTGTTGGACTGGCAGGCCTGAGCCCACCACAGGAATTCCTTTGACAGGCATGGAATGATTGGAATCATGGTTTCTAGACTGTGTCTGTGTTGAGACCATACATTCCTTAGGTGCCATTGTAATTTCCTCATATGTAGCCTGGCATGTGGGATCAGGATTATGCAGGATGCCATGTAACCCAGGGCCTGCAGGACTTTCCTTGCAGTAAGCTGAGTTTGTCTTGTGAATGCCATGAAGCAGACTGGGAGTTGCTTTTGTTTTTCTTCTGTGAGAAAAGCCATCTGAGTTAGTGTCCAGATCCGCACCCAAAAATGTTATCCTTTGGGATGGCACTAGTCTTGACTTCTGGATGTTGACTGTGTATCCCTATGACATGGGCCAAATCCTTTATTGGTTTTGTCTTGTTGTCCGCTTGTATTAGGCAGTCGTCCAGGTATGGGTAGATTTGAATTCCCTGAAGCCTGCAATGTGCAATTACTGATGCCAGGCATTTCGTGAATACTCTGGGCGCAGTAGATAAGCCAAAGGGCAATGCTGAGAATTGATAATGCTCTGATCGTGCAAGAAATCTGAGGTGTCTTCTGCAATCTGGTCGTATAGGGACGTGCAGGTATGCCTCCTTGAGATCTAGAGTCACCAGCCGAGACTCCTTGCCCAACATGGGAAGAAGTTGCTGTAGGGTCAGCATCTTGAATTTTGGCACAATGAGATATGTGTTTAGTGCGGACAAGTTGAGAATAGGCCTCCATTGGGTTTCTTTTCTTGGTACAAGGAATAGTCTGGAGTAAATTCCTTGGCCTTGTTCCATAGATGGTACCCTTTCTATTGCTTTCATCTGAAGTAAATTGCTGATTTGTCTTAAAGCCTCTGGCTTCTGGTTTGGTGGAAGGTTTGGCATTCCGCTCCTTCTTGGTAAAGTGTGGAAGTGAAACCTGTATCCTTTGTCTATTGTTTGCAAAGTCCATTTGTCTTTTGTAATGTAATGCCAGTTTTTCGAGAATAAGGCCAACTTTCCACCCAAGGGTGCTTCCAGTTGTTCCCTGGTAGGCGGAATCAGAGTCAAGTCATTGTGTCTGTTCTGTGGAAGTGGTTGTAGTTGCAGTTGTGGCAGTACTCCTCTGGTTGGCAGGTTGCCACTGACGACCCCTGTAGGCACTCTTTGATTGACCTCTGCCTCTTGGGCGTCTAATTCCTGCCCCTCTGTGCTCTGGAGGTGTCTGGAAAGGACCAATTCTTTGAAGGCCAGTTTCTGCTGAACCTCGGAGGTTGGACCTGCAGAAAATCCTTTACTGTTTGCACAGATTTTGCTTTTTCTTCCACTTTCTTTAGAATCTCCTGTGCAGGGGAGCCAAATAAACTTTGTTTCTCCATTGGAGCATCTAGGAGTTTAGCCTTGACATGGTCTGGTAAGGATTGCTCTTTTAGCCAGGTATGCCCCAGTCATAGCTGATCTAAATGAAGCCTCCAGTGCATCATAGCCACATTTTAAGAAATGATTACTGACCTGCTGAGAGTTGTGTACCAAATCCTGAAGGGACTTACGGTCTAAAGGTTCAGGTGAAGAAAGCTTTTTATTCAGCTGATCTAACAAATATTCCTGGTACTGTATCATATGAAATTGACAGTTTAAAGCCCTGGCAGAAAGAGTAGCAGATGTATAAACCTTTTTTCCCCATCTCTCTAATGCTCTTGACTCTCTTTCAGAGGGTAGGGGATTTTTGGCAGTGGCAGCTGCAACACCTTTTGGGCCCTGATAAATAGTTTCTGGGTCTGCAGCATGGGCTTTAAACAAGTGGAAGTGAGAATCTGGGACCCTGTAATATCTGTCAGGTTTGGCAGGGGCCGGGGGAAGAGAATCAGGGGCAGAACTGACATCATTATATGCATCATCAACTACAGTTAGCACAGGTGGTATGGCTAAAGGCCTATGCTGTGGCAAGTGTAAAAAGGTCCTTAGTCTTTTTCTAGAATCAGAGAAATCCTGACCCTGCCATTGAAAATGTTCCCTCATTGAGTGCAAAGTCTCCCCAAAGGAAAATTCTTCTGGAGGGGAGGCAGAAGGAATAGTCTTCTGCATCTGAATCCTCATAAGGTGAGTATGGCCCTTCCTGATGGTCTGATAAATCAGATCCATCCGAGGAGTAATCAGAGGAGAGAGGTTCAGGGGGTTCAGTCCTAGGCCTTTTATCAGGAGGAGGTTGGGAGGCCCTGTCTGGGTGAGGTTGGGAACCCCTAATCAGAGATATAAGGTCCTCAGCAAGGCTGAGAATCTGAGAACTTGAGGAAGGTCTCTGAGAAGTAGATTTTGCAGGTAAAGCTTTTGAAATTTTAGCTGCTTTAGCCCTGGAGTAAGCCTTAATAGACATAGAAGCAGGGGGCCTAGCTGCCCCACGTGCAGAAGTAGAAATGTCCAATGGAATGGTGTCGGACAAATCTTGTGCGCTTGCTTCTTCGGTAGGGATTTCTGTAGCCGACTCAGCCGGGGCCTCTCTGGCCTCGGTCGTCGGAGGTATGATTTCGGTAGAAGTAAGAACCGAGGACTCTGTTTCGGCCGAAACCGAGACACTCGCGGTAGGCCTAACCATGGTTTCAGACGAAACCGTGGGCCACGAGTGTCGGTCCTTTTCCTTGCGTTTTTTGGCTAAATGTGTAGTCGGAGTCTCCGATGGCATTTTATATGCAAAAGCGGATCCAAAAAACTCTTCTGCAAACTCCGACTGACGTCTAAGAGTCCGTCGGTTGAAGGAGGCACAGGCTAAACAAGCTGATACGTCGTGGTCTGGGCCTAAGCAAGGAAGGCAGTAAGAATGGAAATCCTTATGAGGTATTTGTTTCCCACAAGTTAAACAATTACTTACTTTGTCTGACATCGGCTGAGGCAAGAAAGAGTCCCCAACGGGGTACTTAGCTTTTTTAGAAGTCTTCGGTAGCTGAAATCTCTGGATCTGACCGACCGGCACTTGCGAACAGCTTCTGCTTTGGGCACCGCGCAGCAAGAAAGACTGAGGAAAATGGCGTCGGCTGATGCCTTTATACCCCAGAAGCTCTGACGTCGGGGAAAGTGCGACATCAGCCGAGGCCAGACCCAGACTTTGGAATCCGGCCGACCGAAGGGCTGCCTGAGGCAGGACAACCCATATGTTATGACTGCAGATGCATCCTTGAAGGACATCAGCAGGAGAAACAGAAACCTTGTGTGATTACTTTTAACTGTGCTAACGTAACTCTAAGCTCATCATCAGCACTTCAGCAGACATTTGTGATTACATTTTGTCTTAACTGCAGCCAGTACTTTAGAAACGGCAGGAGAAATGTAACACGTGATTACTTTTAACTGTGCTTATTCACTGCTTAACTTTCAGTGTCTTTAACTGCTTAACTTTAACCTAACTGTGCTTAATGTTAATGGCATTAACAGCTGCAGCCAGTACATTTGAAACGGCAGGAGAAACAGAAACTTCATGTGATTACTTTTAACTATGCTAGCTTAACTTTAAGTTCATCATCAGCACTTCACCAGGCATTTGTGAGTACATTTGGTCCTAACTACAACCAGTTCTTTTGAAACAGCAGGAGAAACGTAACATGCGATTACTTTTATTTAACTGTGCTTTTGTTCACTACTTAATGTTAATGGCATCATCAGTGTCTTGCATTAACGGCTGAGTTGTGTGTGCGTGTGTGATAACTTTGAACTGTGCTTAACTTTAACATCATCTAAACTGGCAGTTTGATTTAGCATCATCTTACATTAATACTGGGGGGGGGTGAAAATGCCCCAGTTAGGTATAACTACTGGTTAGAATTACTCAGACTCAAACCTTGTACCTTAGGTACAAGGACCAAGAGCCTAAATTCTCTACCCATACCACCACCACTTGCAATTTAAGGAGTTAACTGTAATCCTCAACTGTCCAAAGTTTTACAGAATGTCTGGAATGTTTGACTCATACTGTTGGTCTGTTCCTCTTATAATTTGTGGTTTTCTGGCAAATCACTGAGAACTGAATTCACTAAATAATGATGACATTTAATTTTCAGTATTCATACCTTTCAGGAAACGCATGGTAATGCAAAACATTTTATTCTATCAACTTTTCTAAGATTATACATGCAATGTTTAAAATGTGTCCCTGGTTTGGGCCTTTGTTCCCCTGCCAATAAATTTTTGCTTTTTCTGGATTTTTTGTGCTGCATAGTTCTTCAGGGGGAGAGAGGTTTAGTACTGCTTATGCCATGTCTGTTTGTGTTCTTAGTAGCACAATAGGTAGAATGCTTGCTTTTGATGCAAAAGGCTGTGGGTTCTACTCCCACAGTATGCAGATGGATTGCTGATACTGTACTGTGTTGTACTTTTAATGGGGGTGGATGCTGCAGTCCTGAGAATGTCCTCTTTGGGAGAAATACTTAGTAACTATGAACCTATTATCAGTTTGCTATCCATTCCCTACTGCAATATTACTAGTTTATCATTTTTTTAATGTAACATAGGCAATTTATTCATCAAGGCCAACAGGCACTTTATTTGTAGACGAAACAAAGTAATATTAATGTTTTGCTAGCAGCAACCTTTTCATTAGGTAGAGATCTTACAGATCTCTCTAATGTGGAATTATTTAGATGACTTACTTCTGCAGAGATTGTGCATATTTACTGATACTGGTGGATTGTAGTTTGAGTAGAGCTTTATGATGGAAATGTTCTGAACTGGGCAGTTTTGTCATAACTGGTTCATGCATTTTGTTTCATTGTTTACTAGAAAAATGTTCAAAACAATATATTTAAAACGCGCTCTAAGAAGTGTGCTGTATTATACAAGAAATCTAATTTAATACAGTCAAGATGGTGTGTCAAAGAACACATGTACGTTTCATGTGCAAGGGGCCTATGATTTGAAAACAGCCCAAAGGTAATCTTTATCTGCCACTGGCCATATGCATTTTCTTTGAATGCGGGTTTCAATGCTGTTTCAATGAATGTGAGGTTCAAGGGCAGAGAAGTTTTAATGCTAAGTCTATTTTCATTATGAGACTATATTGCTTTGTTTAGCAGATGTATGTTAGTGTTTGTGTTATAAAATGTAAAATAAAAGTTTTAAATGAAATCCAAATAATTATCGTACAATAGTACGCACATTACAGTGTTTATGGTAAATGGGGTGAAAAATAACCAAGTAATGGGACACTGGAATGGCTGCAAGGAGGAGGGCTGTGTATGGGGGGGGGGGGCTCATTTGACATTGATTTTGTGAGGGGGGAAGGGTGGCAAACTCAGACAGCCCCGAGCGGCACAAACTCGAGCTACACCACTATTCAGTAGGCCATGGAGAATGACTTTTGGAGGTCCTAGCAAACTAGAATATTCTTTTGCTAAGAGTAGAATATTGCCTACTATTAAATGCCCTACTTCTACCACAAAACTCACACACTGCAAGTCAACAAAAACAAAATCCTAAGGTTCTTCCATCTTCTCCCTTCCCAGTGAACATCACTGCTACACATTTAAAAAATGGTTACCATTTACTACAGGGTCTGGGCTGGGGACATATTTTGGTGGTATGTCCTTCAGTTTGCATTTGAAAGTTGGTATCCTACAATTCCATTGCTTTGGGTGGGGTTACATAAGTATGGATGCAAAGTTTATGTTAAGCAGTGTACAAATCTATACCTATTTTTCTTGGGCCTTTGTCCAGATTTTTGGTGTTTCCAGGTTGAGAGGTATGCCTTAGACCTAACCAAAGTGTGAATCATGGTGGCATTTTTAGGTAGACCCAGAACCTATGGCAACCTCCCAATGGGTCATGCCAGGGGGTTCAGAACTGGAGGGTGCTGGAACAGGAGACTGCAAAAGCACCTCACCTAGGTTGTCTGTTAATTTAAGAGAGGTAGATGGAGCTTTTTCAGAAATGCCAGGGTCCTTTGCCTTTCTGTTTTTTTTTTTGGAAAGATGCTAGCAGAGCCGTAGTCTGCGGAGGTCCTGCTGTAGCATAGACTGTGACACGACTGAGGAAGACAGTGGACTCCATGTAGGCAGCAAGTAACTCAGCCCTACATGTGAGAGTTTTTGCATGCAATTTGGCACAGTTAAGACTGTTAAAAACATCATGCTGAGTCTCCAAGTACAACAGACAAAATGAGTGAAACATTTTTATGTGGGATTTGTTTTCCACACTTCAAGCAATTGTTTATTTTTTCTTAAATTAGTAGAGACATTTCCCCAAAGGGGCACTTGTATGACTGGAAGGAGAAGGTGGTTCTCTGGAAACACGAGCCAAGTGAAGGACTGCAAGCATACTCAACACATGTGAAGCACATCTGACTGCATAGCAAGAAAGTGATGAAGATGGCTCTGGATGCCCCTATATACCCCTATATACCCAGATATCCAAATGTCGGTCTTTGCATGTTTGACTGCTAGAGATGATGCAATGACTTTGGAAATCATGCCAGTCACTGTCTTCTCCATGGGAGGAAGATCCAAATATCAGTATTACAACACTGACTACAAAGAATATCAGCTCAAGCGGACAGTCAACCCTCAAAATTCCCAGAGGACTGTACTGTTCGGAAGCAGGAAAGCTTGGAAAGGCTTTGCATCCAACTCTGCCTATTTAGTCGGCTTAGCTCAAGCCAACTAATGATTTGGGTTCATGGAAGGTCTCCTGAAGCTTTGAAAGCTTGGCTGGCTTTTATATCCTTCTTGCAGGATATAACCCATACAGCTTAGACTAATTCAGCAGTGATTGGTTTGAAGAACATCACACAATATACCAGCACAGGTAACCACAGAAAGGGCAACCAAACCCCGACAGCAACAGGAAGAATTTCAGCTCATACACCCAATCAACCAATTAGTTCTCACCATCAATCCCCCACTCATTCATACTACACCACACCCTTGTTGCCAACTCCTTTAATAGCTTCACTGCCATCTATCTTTTACTGCCCCTTCTCTCACTCACCCCTCCTCCCCTACTAAAAAAGGTAGCATAAGAATGAGGTTAGGAAATAAATAAAATGCCTTCCCCACACCTAAAAGTAGCATGTTACACATTAACTATTTTGGTACTTCTTTTTTCTATCCTCACATCCTACCACACACAACCTTCATCTCACCAATCCAACCCAGTGGCAAACGGATACCATAGCCAATTAACTAAATAATTTCCCAATATCTCCATACAACCTTGCCCCAACCCATCGCTATTCCTACATAAATAATAGACCAACAAACAAAATAAACCCCTACCTATCTCAAAAACAAAAAAAACATACTACAGAAACTACTTAAACTCTACCTATATCTAACTCGACAACTCACTTGCTGTGGAGACGTACACCCTAACCCAGGACCCACCTCTTCAATCCATACAAACCTACACCAACCAAATCCTCTTTAAAGACGGGCAGCGTCCTCTCAACCTCTCTTAAACATTAATGTAAGAAGTATACTTAAAGTGCACTACCTCCATGTCCTATTGACTTTATATAAACCAGATTTAGCCATACTACCTGAAACCTGGCCTAGAAAAAAGAACATCATGATAATGAAATTACACCTCCTGGCTATAATATTATGCGGAAAGATAGGACAGGGAAAAAAGGAGGAGGCGTAGCCATACTATTTCAAAATCATCTCACATTGGAACAGGTTAGCTACAACTCCCAGGAAGTCAATGATATAGAACTCATTCTTGCTAAATTAAAACTAAACTCTAGCAAGCATATAGTTATAGCAGGTGCCTACATCCCACCAGGAAGTAACATTGCCACTATGCAAAACCTGTTACACTGGATGTCTACCTCCCATCCACAACAGACCATTCTCTTAGGAGACTGTAACACTAACTGGTCTGACTGTGCCAAATTTAATCCCTCTACACATATTAATCTTCACGGGTTTACCCAAATCATAGATACCCCCACAAGATTCAATAAGAAATCCAAACGTCAATCCATCTTAGACTGGATACTTCTGTCTGGCTCCACCTAAGCACAACATTCAGGCTGCCTACAAGACAATTTGAGCGATCACCAACCAACCTACCTTATTAGAAATAAATCTCACCATAATAAACAACCCATACTCAGAACAGTTCATAACAAAAAGAACAACTTCAAAGCCAAAGACCTAAACAATGAACTAAAAAAACTGTAACTGGACTCCCCTAAAACACCTACCCCTAGACAAAGCAGTAGATTACTTTAATACAACCTTTCTCTCAATCCTAAACCGTCACGCTCAAGCCTGAACCATCAGAGTTGAGATAAACTATGCCCCTTGGTTAACAAAAGAAACTAAATCCATAATGAAGGACAAAGACAGAGCCTGGGCTCAATATCATAAACTTAAAACCACTACCTCAAAACAGCTTAGCTCTATGGAACAAGTCCAAACAACTTATAAAACTTGATAAAACCAATTACTACAAAACTTTACAAGAGAGGAACACTCACAACCCTCAGAAATTCTGGGCCTCAATAACTAAATTACTGCATCCAGGTAAAACTAGCACTCCAGCACCCATAGTTCTAACAGACAAAGAAAGCACCCCTACACAATTCAACAAATTTGTTACGGAAACAGTCCTAGCTCTAACACCCTAAACACCACCACCAGCCCTACACCTTCTCCAACCCCTACTAACCCTACCACACAACAGACTTCCTTCTAGCTTTTCCTCGTCTCCAGCACCTGCCCAACTTATTACTAAATTCCTCAAAAAGCTAAAGCCTACCACGCTATCTGCTGACAAACTTCCCGCTGATTTCCTTCAACTAACAGCTGAAATTATATCCTACCCAGTGTCTATACTCATAAATAGATCCACTGCGGAATGCAAAGTTCCTAACCTCTGGAAAATATCTCATATTATTCCTCTCCATAAAGACAGCAACTCCCTTGAGCTCACCAACTACCGCCCAACTGCAATTTTATCTCCTTTATCAAAAATGAGTAGTACATTCACAACTAATGCAATACCTCCTACAAAACCTTATATTTATATCTCAACATGGCTTTCAATCCTCCCATAGTACCACCACTGCTCTACTCTCACATACCAACATAGTCAACACCCATAGAAACAATGGACTTTTAGTTTCCTCTGTATTCTTAGACTTATCTAAAGCCTTTGATATGGTCAACCACAGTCTTCTTCTCAAAACTCTATCTACCCTTAACATTAACTCCCTCACTATATCATGGTTCAACAGCTATTTATCAGGCAGCCAACAAGCAGTTCTTTGGCAGGACCAGCTATCCTCCCTCCTACCTGTATCCATAGGAGTCCCTCAAGGTTCCATACTTGGTCCTTTACTGTTCTCCATATTTACAAATCAGATAGCTGCCACCTCTCCCTCTGCCTCTATAGTGCAATATGCAGATGACACCACTATCATATGTGCCGCCCCAACCTTAAGCAAACTTCAAACAATAACACAGCGTACCTTTACTCTGGCTAAATCATGGTTTTCTAGTATTAAACTTATACTCAGTCTCAAAAAAACAAAACTACTTCTCTTCAGTCCTGGTAGAGCTCCTGCACTAAATAATGATTTCACCATAAACTCCAAGGAAAATACCTCAGTCACTCCAACAACTGACACTAAACTCCTACAAGTAACAATTGATAACAATCTAAAGTTTGACATACACATAGCCCAAACAATCAAAAAAGTAAACAAAAAGCTTGGTCTACTGTATCGGAACAAGCAATTCATGACCAATTATACCAAAGCCACTACTGCTAGAACACACCTATTACCCATCCTACTGCATGCCTCCCCAATCCTGACTAATCTTCGCCACAGCGAACTAAACAAAATGACATCTTGCTATAACAAGACTGCCAAGTTTGCTACAGGTGCCTCTAGTAGATCCCATCACTACCTTTCCCTCAAACAGCTCATCTGGCTTGAGTTGCCCCAACTACTTCTTGCTGCTAAACTCTCCACAGCCCAGACTGTACTACCTCTCTGACAAAACTCCTGCTCTACAAGAGCTAATACAGCACTACACCACCACCCAAACCTTAAGATCAACAGACCGAAATCTCAAATATCATCAAACATAAGAATGAAGCAGGTAAAACTCTTTCTGGCTGTACTATAGCAAAAATATGGAACTCACTCCCAAATCATATAACATCTACAAGCTCTGCTTCACTATTTAAGAAACTACTCAAATCCCTTACACTAAAAATTGGCTGTGCACATGTGACTCCCCAGGCTAAGCCACTACAATGCAGTTTTGCAATAATTCCACCAAAGAGCACCTATAAGTTTCAAACCTCTGAATACATATTCTTACTATAAATTTCTAACCTCCGAATACTTACTCTTACCAAACAATGTTCTATTTTGATAGTTTTGATTTAAAAATCTATTTAGAAATGTTGAAGTTTTATTCTGATGCTATTGATTTTTTAATGTCTATGCAGAAATGTTAAATATGTTGTTTAAATGTTTAATTGCATGCCTTAAGAACATAGTTATGTATTGTATTAAGTGGAGCTTTTCTCCCCGGGCCTCTGCTAAAAATGGACCTGTGTCCAGTCGGACTTTCCCGGTTATCAAATGTAAAATAAAAAATAAAATAAATAAATTATATCACTTCTCCTTCACTGTCACAAAACTTTACTCGCATGCTATCAAAATCTTTTGAAAGAGCAAATATGGCATGAATTCTAGACACTAAAACTAACAGCCCTGACACAAAATCTCTAACACTATTATGGCCATGGTAAAACAATTTCCAATAGCACTTCATAAATACATTAGCAATATGGAGATGTAGCAAGGTTCTAAAGGTTATCATCATCAAAATGCACATGGTGATAAGAACAGCAGTGGGGTAAGATACTATAACTTGGCTATCTTGCATCTGATGGCTGTAAAGGGAACGAACACAGTTCAAAAGTGTTTCAGGTGACAAAAGCTTGAAAGGTAAGACACATTTGATCATTATAAGTAAAAAACTAAGAGCTCTCATAAAATCATCCAAGGCAAATTTTGAGAGAAAAATCGCCAAGGACTCAAAAGACAATCATAAGGCCTTCTTTAGCTATGTTAGAAACCTAGGAGGAAACTCCCAGATATGCTCAGAATTAGTTCAAAATGATGTGAAGATTACTGAACCTACACACATTGCCAACATACTGGCTGACAGGTTCAGTGCAAACTTCCCCCCCCTCCCCCCCAAAAGGAGAGAGATATCTATACCAGAGGATTGTAGCCCCCCAAACATCTCCAACGCCCAGGTGAGAACTGCTCTCTCCAAAGCATAAAACACAGCATCCATGGGACCGGATGGTGTCCCCGGCTGTGTACTCCACGAACTCAATGAGGAATTAAACCCGCAGTTAGGACAGCTGTTTAATCTTAGCCTCACCTCAGGATACGTACCCAAGGAGTGGCGCACGGCGACTGTGGTCCCACTTCACAAGGGCGGTGCCTCCACCGACCCTGGAAATTACCGTCCCATTAGCTTGACAAGCCTTATCTGCAAAGCCATGGAGAGGATCATAATGGAACTCATAAATAAAGACATAGGGAACTTGCAGACTTTGGATCCAACCCAGTTTGGCTTTGTCAAAGGCAGATCATGCCTTTTAAACTTGGTTGACTTTTTCGAGACAGTCACCAAGGCCATTGATGAGGGAAGGCAGTCCATACAGCCTACCTTGACCTGGCAAAGGCCTTTGACACAATACCCCACTCAGGTATCATTGAAAAACTCATCAGCTTGAATGTAAACCCATACATCACAAGATGGGTTGCAAACTGGCTAAGTGACAGAACCCACAGGGTCAGAGTTGCTGGAGCCATGTCAGACTCAAAGCCTGTCACAAGTGGTGTCCCACAGGGCTCAGTCCTGGGTCCACTCTTGTTCGGCATCTACTTTTCTGAAGTACAAGCAAACACAGGAGGGTTATGGCTGACAAAGTTTGCAGATGACTGCAAACTGGGCGCCATAGTCGAAAACACATCTGACACAGATATCCTTCAGAAGGGCCTCACAGAAACGGGTAACTGGTGCCAGAGCCATGGCCTAAAGTTAAATGCCAAGAAATGCATAGTCATACCCTTCGGGAAAAACAAGGTTACCGCTAGCTACCATATAGGTGGCAATCCACTGAGCACAGAAGAAGTCATCAGGGATCTGGGGACCCAGGTTGACAGTAGCCTTTCGTTTGACACTCATGTTGCTAAAGTGGTTAGGAAAACCTTCTACATTGCCCACCTGATCATGAAGGGATTCACATCTAGATCAAGGAGGTCATCGTCCCCCTGTACTCATCACTCATTAGACCTATGATTGAGTACAATGCCCCATTCGAATGTATCTGACCCGACACCTGCAGCAGCTGGAAAGGCCCCAAAAGTTCCTCACCAAAAGGATAAAGGGTCTCAAAAATATGTCTTTTGCTGCCCGACTGAAAGAACTCCAGCTCTATTCAGTCTCATACCGCTTGCTCAGAGGTGACCTGTGCCTGACATATAAGGCCATGTCAAACCCTGATTTGATGAATATGCTTCACCTCAAAAAATCTAGATCCCTCAGAACCACAAGGGCGGGAGACTTGAACCTTGACACGGTTATTAATAGAACGTGCTGGAGGGACAGATTCATCACCCAGAGACTCCCTATGCTGTGGAACAAAATCCCGGTACACGTGAGGCAGAGCACCTCGCTGGCCTTGTTCAAGAGGAATCTTGACCAATGGATGGGGGATCGCAGATATACCCCAGGGATTACTTCAGTGTCACTGCTTGACAGAGGCACAGCAAAATAATAGGCATAGTTTTATTCAAACTAAAGGGGTGGCAAAAGCCAAATAACTATGGGCTAGGCTTATAAATGCCCTTGGGCAGATAGCCTAGTATGAACCTATGAACCTATAAAGTGTAGAATATTTATATTCACATGGGTAAGACAGCATAAACACAGTGCAAGAGCAAAATGTTCAAAGGAGCCAACATGACTGCCCCAAAGTGGTACAACAAAGCAGAGATAGTCACTGACACATTTCACAAGCTCTAACAAAGTCAAAGGAAGCCTATGGTAATGAAGTGGTAACACAGCAATGACTGACTATAAGTGTGAAACATTTACAAGTTGGTCAGAAAGGAGTATGACTTAACAATACCTTGGAACAATCTTGTGCAAATCCAAGTACTTTCAAACAATTGTAGACAAATTGTGACACTTACAGGGTCTTTCAGATCCTCAATGTCTCGGACAGATAATCGAGGAGCTTTCATTGGAATTTCATCCCCACATTCATTGTCGGAGGCATTTGGTGACTCTGCTAAATCAAGGAACTCATCTCGTTTGTGACCTCTGAACCTTATTTTGTCCAAACGTTTGAGCATGTTCAGCACAGAACCCTTCTGCTTCACTTTAACATGACACTTGACATCCCTATTAAAACAGAAGTAAAAGCAAATGTTATATGTCTTAACTGTTAAGAATTTTACAAAGCATGGCATTTTTTATACACAAACGTTGCATTGCTCCACAAAGGTTTGCTAGATGCTTAATGATGTTATGGCTAGGACAAACCATTAGTACATTACCTGAATTTCAACTTGTGATACCAGAGGTCTATATTTACAGATGGACAAAGATCACTAGAAGGCTGGAAAAAGGGGGGGGGGTGCATTTCATAGAAAAACACTTTCTGGAGAGACAGCAAAGGCAGCATCCATGCACTGTAGAATCCCAAAAAATGTCAATACAACTATTCACTAAAAGTAGATGTCTACTGGTGTGATTGTTTACTAATGCAACTCAGCTACATCTTGCCAACTCTTTCAAGTACCCTACTAACAATAACCCAGGTCTCCTTCGACTTTTACTACCCAACTACAAGCAATACAAGCAACTACATAGGAGGTAATCCCCTGAAATCTGAAGAAGAAATAAGGGATCTAGGGACCCAAGTAGATAGTCAGCTTTCCTTTGATAACCATGTTGCCAAAGTGGTTAGAAAATCCTTCTATGTGACCCATCTGATCACGAAAGGGTTCGTATCAAGATCTAAGGATGTAATGGTGCCCCTCTACTCTTCCCTCATCAGACCCATTACTGAGTACAATGCACCAATTGGAATGTACCTGGCTAGACATCTCCAGCAGCTGGAGAGACCACAGAGGTACCTAACCAAGAGGATTACTGGCCTCAAACAGTTGCCCTATGCAGCACGATTGAAAAAGCTAAGACTGTTCTCTGTTGCATACCACTTTCTCAGAGGCGATCTCTGTCTAACGTACAGAGCCATGTCCAACCCAGAATTATTGAACATGCTCCATCTTAGCAAAACTAAACTACTCGAGCTACATGCTCTAGGGATATAAACCTCAACACAACAATGAACAGAACATGCTGGAGGGATAGATTCCCTTCGCAGAGGTTTCCCTTACTATGGAACAGGGTCCCGATCTACATAAGACCGAGCCCCTCACTATCACTCTTCAAGAGGAACCTTGATGAGTGGATGGGTAACAGAAAGTTCACACCGGGGATCACACCAACAGCACTACTAGATAGGGGCCAAGGGTACTAGCTGCTAGTACAAGGGTCTAGGGAACTACTAAAGGGGCGGTGAATACCGCACAACGTGGCTGGGCTAATATATGCCTTTGGGCAGATAGCCCAGTACCAACCTATGAACCTATAATTACATCAGACAAAACATCAGCTTCTACTTGAAATACATTGGGTCTCCTACTGGATTCTCTCAATGGACTCTTCCCCTGATTACATCTGCTGGAGAAATGGATCCCATCCTCTGTGTTCATCACAGTTACTATGAGATCTTTTCATCTGGAACAAACCAGACTTACTCTCAGCAACTCTCCACCCTCTTTCCTAAGTACAAACAAAAGATAAGGGTTGCTCATGGTGTTTCAGACTGCTTTTCTCTCAAACCTTGTTGCATCCCCACTGTCCTTTTCTATACTAAAAAACATTGGTCGGGTTCTTTAATTGGAGTTTTTTTTTGTCTAGACTGCTTCATTTCAGCCTTTCTTGAGTATAACTCAGATTTTCAGGCTGTAATAAGAAAGTGGATATGGGAACTCAAATCCATGCCCCATTAATAACTGAGCTGGAAAAATATGTTCTCCTTGCAGGAAGTATTCCAATATTCCAACAAAGTGCATGTCTACATAAAATTCACTCTTAATACTCTGATACTTTGTGAGGCTTTAACAGTGTGCATGTGTCTCTCAACATAATCGTTAAAATGAGTCAAAACACAAAGTCAATGCTAAGGCTACTATCAGACAACTGGTATCTTCAAAAGTGGACATTCTTAAAGTGATACCTACTGGCCAAGGCGGGTACTGCATCAGTAATGACAATGTTTTAATGTCATACATTTGAGGATATCAGTCTACCATCCACAAACTAATGGATTAATAAAAAGGTTCAATAAAACACCGAAATCCATGCTAATAAAAGTTATCAATGCAGATGGAAAAACTGGGACCAGCTGCTATACTACTTACTGTTTGCAATTTATGAGGTGCCATAAGCTTCAGTTGGGTTTTACCCCATCTGAACTTATGTATGGCAAGACTCTCAGGAGAACAGCTTAACACTGTTAACCTTTGAAAGAAGACTCTTTAAAAGAACACTCACTACCCTAGCATGAACGATAGACAAAAAGATGTGGTGCCCATAGCTAAGGGCACATGCAGACAAGCCCAGGAGATTTAACAACTAGTTTGTCATAACATTCCTTACTCAGAATTTAACCAAGGAGATCAGGTATTAGTGCCCTCCACAAGAAAAAAAAAATCTGGTCAAATGGCAAAGACCATTTCAAATGACTGAAATGGTACAAGCAGCGAACAACACAGTCTGTCAGTGAAAAAACAGAAAAAGAGAGAAATCCATCACATTAAAGTAGTGAAGCTATAAAAAAGAAGTGGACCATTCAATGATATGCAAGCTTAAGTTACTATAACAGAGGTCACAGAATCTCTACCAGAAATACAGTTTGAGGAATTCTATTCAAAAGGACAAAAGCAAGAAGAGAATGTTCTCAGACAAGAACGTAAAAAGTAAACTGGCAAAGAGACACATTTGGAAAAGAAGGTTAGAATGAGACCATATAAAGTACCTCAATCATCAAAGTTAGCGAAGTTAAAATTATGCTCAAACAAGGAGTGATGGAAGAGTCACAAAATGAATGGTGTGGCCCAGTAATGCCAATTCCTAAACCTGAAGGAAATATTAGATTATCTAATTACTTCAGGAAAATTAATAACATTTCTCAGTTTGACAGCTGTCCTAAGTTCCGAATCAACAATTTCACAGAGAACCTCTGAAAGGGCAGATACTTGGCAATACCAGATTAGACAAAGAGATACTGTCAGACACCACTTACCCACTTTGCTAAAAACAGCCCTTGTAACTTCTGATGATTTGTTTCAATACATTACCACCATTTGGCTTGTATAGAATTTCTGCTACCTTTCAGAGCTTGATGGACACAATAATGAAACCTCACTCACAATACGCTTTGGCACACCCAGACAACATGTGCATACATTCAGATGATATAATGTGCACCAACAAAGTGCAGGCCGTATTACAATCCATAAATCGGACAGGCGTGACTTACAAATGCCAAGAAAAGGAAACTGGGAATGGTGCAAGTCAAATACCTAGGATACCTTATATGAAAAGGGGTGATAAGACTACAACTAGCAAAAGCAAAGGTCATAAAAACTGATACTGATGGATCTCACAAGAGGGAAAGCTCCTATCAAGGTTAAACTGGTCTTTTCAGACAGGTATAGCATTTAACGAACTAAAAAGGATTATAAGTCCTGAACCTATGTTAGTGACTCCTGGTTTTAAACAGAATTCACACTACACAAAGATGTGTCAGAGATAAGAATGAGCAATGCTACCCCAAGACCATCATGGAAAGAAGCCTCCTTCAGACTACAAACTGAAGGCATGAAAACTAAAAGAGGCAGTGTATCGATATTCATTAAAGATAAATGGCACCTCCAGATTGGTTAGACAGCATGATTCCCTGGAGATACTTCAGGTGCAATTAACTGTTGGTAGGACCCTATTCAAGTCATGGCCAGCTACAAGACCCCTTCCATGAATCAGGACACCCACTCTGCCTATTTGGATCTACTTGTCTATTAAGATACATCGGAACACCACGGTTTTGGGCAGCTTTAATTACTCATGCGCTGACTGGGGAAATTACTCATGCGGAAACTCACTTGCCCAAAGATTCCTCGACTTTATTAACTCCAGTGCCCTGGACCAGCTAGCCGATACCCACACAAGGGGTACCAACATCCTAGACCTGGGGCTTACCAATACAGGGGACCACTGTAACACCCCCATTGTGAGGTCGTCCCTTGTGAGATCTGACCACAAATCAGTGTCATTCGAAGTTACTATCACACCTGACCCCCCCCCCCCCCGTAGCACAAACTAGACTAAAAAACGTCTTCAAAACAGATTATAACCTCTTACAGGATTGTATAAACAGCTTCACTGCACTACCTCCCCTCAAACAGAACTGGCAACTATACAGAGTTCTACACAAATGATTTATATACAAACACCTGAACAACTGTATTGATGTGGCCGTACCTGACAGGACCAAAACAACCTCCTTGAGGAAGAGCAAACCTGTCTAGTGGACCATTGCCATTAACAGACTTTACAATAAGAGGAAGAAATTGCTGTCTAAGAGTAAGAGGGAGCAAGCCCTAAACTGGAAACATTCCCTCCTCAGCTTAAACAAGTAAATAAGACTCCCTGTGAAGTCCTTCAAAGCTAACTACGAATCCAAATTAGCTTCCTGAACTAAGGACAACCATAAGGCATTCTTTAGTTACATCCGTAACCTAAAAGGAAAGGCTCAGATTTGTGCCAAACTGGTAGTTAATGATACAACATATACTGAGCCTGTGGACATTGCTAACCTGCTAGCCGACAGGTTCTGTGAAAACTTCACTCCCCCTTCCCCACCACACTTACCCCATGACATCCCTACCACCTGCCTTCTACCCTGTACCTCTAAATAGCAGGTCATGAATGCCCCAAGGACAGAAACACAGCATTCATGCGACCTAATAACATCCCAGGCTGCATCCTACATGGGCTCAAACAAGAATCAGCAAAGCCATCCAGTACTCTTTTCAATTATAGTTTAAGCACTGGCTTCATCCCAACTGATCAGCCTTATCTGGAAGGCCATGGAGAGAATCATCATGGACCTTATCAACAAGGACATTGGTAACCTCCAAACACTTGACCCTTATCAATTTGGATTTGTCAAAGGAAGAGCATGCCTTTTAAACCTGGTGGACTTCTTCGAGATGGTCACCAAGGCCCTTGATGAGGCAAAATCTGTGCACACAGCCTACCTAGACTTAGCCAAGGCTTTTGACATTATTCCTCACTCAGGCATAATTGACAAACTCACCCAGCTAGGTATCAACCCATTTATCATTAGATGGGTTGCTAACTGGCTCACTCTCCCAACAGCACACCTGTTACCAGTGGTGTTCCACAGGGATCAGTCCTGGGACCCCTATTGTTTGGAATCTATTTCTCCGAAGTGCAAGCTAAAACTGAAGGTCTGTGGCTGACAAAATTTGTTGATGACTGCAAACTGGAAGCAGTCATAGAATCTCCAAACGATGTCAACATCATTCAAGAGGGTCTTACACAAACAAATGACTGATGCCAAGGTCATGGCCTTAAACTCAATGCAAAAACATGTGTTATCATCCCTTTCATAAGAGTGATGTTCCTGCTAACTACCACATCAGTAACAATACCTTAAGTATACACTCAGTGGTTCACAAACCAAGTAACAGGAAAAACAAAAAATAAACTCCAAAAGGGTGCGTTCCGGACCAGCAGGTAACAGTTTCCAAGTGAGATAGCAAAATGATGAAGTAAGATACCAAGAATATCAAAATTCCCACTTTTATTTTAAGCTCTAAAACTCAGGCTTTTCGTCTGCTACACGCCGACTTCTTCAGAAATAGAGGCAAAACAGTTTAAACTCAACCACATGATTTAAATACAGCCTATGAAAGTCACCTGATTCACCTCATTCACTCAAGCCATTCAAGTTCCATTTAATCCCACATTCATAACTCTGACGTAAATACTCGTTTTTTGGAAAAAAAAGCCTTCATATATGTGTGTGCTAATAAACCGATGCAGATAAACAAAACAATTCTACGTGGTGTCATACCCCGTGAAAAACCTGTTAATTCACCTTGGTTAAAGCGTTTAGAATACAATATAAAAACATCAAAATAAAATTAAAATAAAATTAACCCTGACCGGCAATCCGGTATAAATCACACCAGTAATATTCATTAACAACATATCTATCTTGGCCGATGTTACATTTCAATACCATACTAAAGGTTCGCAATTAAATAAATGAATATAAAATGGTAAACAATCTGATACAACCTACCCTGATCAGCAATTCAATTTGATTTACAACTGGCATATTGATAAATAAGTCATATCAATCTTGTCTGATACAACGGCTACTGACAAAGGGGTAATGAACAACAGACTTTTCCAAAATAACACTTTGCTGTCCTCAAGCCACTCATAGGTAGAATCATGATCTCCTCCCCTTATTTAAAGACACAGTCAGCCAGTCAGGGCAAATTTTATTTTGATGTTTTTATATTGTATTCTAAATGCTTTAACCCAGGTGAATTAATAGGTTTTTCATGGGGTATGACTCAGCGTAGAATTGTTTGTTTATCTGCATCGGTTTATTAGCACACATGGGTTATAAAGCTAGTGTACTTGCTATTGTATATGAAGGCTTTTTTTTCCAAAAAACGAGTATTTACATCAGAGTTATAAGTGTGGGATTAAATGGAACTTGAATGGCTTGAGTGAATGAGGTGAATCGGCTGACTTTCATAGGCTATATTTAAACCATGTGGTTGAGTTTAAACTGTTTTGCGCTATTTCTGAAGAAGTCGGCGTGTAGCTGACGAAAAGCCTGAGTTTTAGAGCTTAAAATAAAAGTGGGAATTTTGATATTCTTGGTATGTTACTTCATCATTTTGCTATCACACTTGGAAACGGTTACCTGCTGGTCCAGAACGCACCCTTTTGGAGTTTATTTTATGCACTTAGTGGTGACAGACCTGGGCAAACAGGTGGACAGCAGCCTTACCTTTGATCACCATGTCTCCATAGTGGTACTCTTCCCTCATCAGGCCAATAACGGAGTACAATGCCCCTTTTGGTATGCACCTTTCCAAGCACCTGCAGCAACTGGAGAGATGACAAAGGTTCATCACAAGGAAAATTCAAGGTCTTCAGCTCCTACGAAGACAGTCTGAAATTAATGTCACTTTATTCTGTTTCATACACACTACTCAGAGATGACCTCTGCCTTGCATATAAGGCAATCATTGACCCGGCTTTATTGGAAATGTTGCATATCCGTAAGTCAAATGGTACACTGGTTACTTGTTCTAATGGCCTTAACCTGGTATGTGACATTAATATAACCTGCTAGAGGGACAGATTTGTCTCCCAGATGTTACCATACCTTTGGAACAGACTCCCGCTTCAGGTTAAGCGGAGCACCTCATTGGCCCTCTTCAAACGCGATCTGGATGATTGGATGGGTAACTGTAAGTTCACCCCAGGGGTTCCACCTATGTCCCTCTTGGACAGGGGTGATGGGTGCTAATAGTGGAAATAAGGGTAAAACTTAGCTAGGCTTCTAAGGGCTCTAGGGTCATTAGTCTAGTGATGTTCTATGATCCTTTGACCCTATGTATTTAAACATAAAAGGTTAAGCATCACAGAAAAGATTTATCCTACCACAAAAACTGCTTGGCCTTCAAGTGGTCTCTTGACTCCTCAAGGTACTATTTATTGGGTAGGCATTTTAACTGGGTAAATGACTATGCACCTTTGCAATTGCTGACTAAGCCCACAGCAATGCTAAGCTATGCAATGGGCACTATCTGTGCAGCCCTTTCAGTTACAGTGATCCACAGACCTAGGCTATTAATTTGGAATGCCTGTGGGCTGTCCAAGTCTTACAACTCATCACACGGAGTCCAAACCACATGATTTTGTGCTAGGAGGGGGTTCAGCTGTAACACACATACTGCAGAAAATAGCTTACCCTTATTTGTGTCACACACAGCACAGAACCCCAGAACTTTCAAGTGTTAGATTCATATCCCCTAGGTGGCCCAAAGATAGCATAACTGCTATTCATTGGGTCAATCCAACTGGTTGCCAATAACTGCTACAGCCACTCTGTTGCTTAAAAGTCTTATGGTGAAATTACTAAACCACTCCTACTGACCATCATTAGCAAATTAAATGCAGAACACAGAAACCAATTACTGCCTCCACACACCTACAGACAATACAATACTGCTGCCAAGACCACATTTCTCTAAAGTAATGGGAGAAAAAAAATTAATATGCAGGATGGAGCTTTCTACTTCAAAATACAAGGAAACTCTGGAAATTAAGTACTTAAAAAAATAAATCAATTTCTTACCAATGAGTGCAGGTATGGCTGACTTCGGCTAACAGCATGGGGATCAACCCAGATTCTCATACTGGTACAGTCTAGTTCATTTCTGCCTTATCTCCTAGTATATTTCGGATTTATTCATTCTGAGAGTATGTGACTCTATTTACTTTAAAACAAATTCCCAAATGCGGTTGTGAAACGTAGTGCATACTGCTTTTTCACAATTTTCAAGTATATGACCAGTTAATTTCAATTATGTTCCCTATTGTATATTTTTTCCTAATCTTTTTCCTCAATATACTGTATATCTAACAAACTTACTGATGGAAAATTTTTAACTGTCAGTTTGGTCTGGAGTGTGGTTGAAAATAGTCTGTGCAATAACCTACCAACCCAAATTTAAAAAGTTAACAAGTAAACAAATAAGTACAGGACAAAGTGAATGTTGTCTGGGCATATTTTCACAGAACGTCAGTAATAATTTTTTTTTTTTTTTTAAGTTACGGCTATATAAAAGGAAGATGCCTGTTAGGAAGAATTCAGGAAATCAGTTCCTAAAGTAGCAATCAGAAGTTTGCATGAAGACCCTGCAGCTTTGAGTACAGCAACCCAGTTGGGTCCTGCTTTAGAGCTGCACTAGGCAGTTACCCACAACTCTAACTTGGAATCTTGGCACGAGAGAGGTCTGCAGATTTGAACTTTACCTAAAATTAAAAAAAAGTCTCTGCAGGGGAAAAAGTCACATGCACACCATATTACAAAAAAATTAAGGTGACAGTAAAAATAAAATCAATTTTGAAAACTCATCAGACTTAAATGAGTATCCGTCCATTCGATGCATATTAAAATTGCACACCTATTGTTTACTGATAGCAATGAAGGAGTTCTGAATTTTAAGTATTATGAATTAGGATTTTAAATTTATTGGTTGAAAGCTGATGTTATTTTTACTGTCACTTTAATTTTTTGTAATATGATGTGCACGTGACTTTGAATGATGCGTTTTAATGAAGTTACTGATGTTTTAGGATTACTTGGTTCTGATGAAGTCCCCAGTATTCATTTGGGATGAAAGCATTTAACCGGCTTGTGAAATTTTATATTTATTCATTAAAGGTGTAGGAGATTTTCCCTACAGCACGTTTTTATTTACGGTATTGACTCTATACATAAAATACATAAAGCATCCTTACTGAAAAGAAAATGAGCCCTCCAAACATTGTGCACTCCAGTAGTCACACTGTTGTGTTAGCTTAAACATTGTGAGGTTACCGGAGTACAGACCTTACAATGTTCATATATAGGCACAAATTTATATGAAGTAATGACAGACAAGGGTTTAAATCAGGACCATTCGACACAATTCTGTATGTACATAAATGATAGGAATGACCAGCGTTGCTGATGAAACTAGTGTTATTAGTAAAACTATGTTTACAAAAATGCTGCTGGCAATGATCAACCAGATATTTTTGCCAATTTTTCTGGCTTAGTAATTTGTATGGGTAGTTGGGATGAGGGGAATGGAGCAGTGAGAAGTGTTATCACTGTTTTTATAATGCTGGCAGTCAGCAACCAGATATTTGTGACTATTTCTGGCTTTTAAATTTGTGTTGGGATAAGGGGAATACGTGGTTAAAAGTGTTACTACTGATTTTTTTTGACAATAATGCTGTCAGCGATCAACCAGATATTTTGGGCAAAATTGCTGGCCTAGCAATTTGTGTGGGGAATGGTGTGGTGAGATACGCAGTATTACTGTTTTTACAATAATGCTGGCAGTGATCAACCCGATATTTTGAGCAATATTTTTCTTTCTGATTCATGTGGAGGAACTTGGATCAACATACTTTAATGTGTAGACTGCAGAGGTGAAATAATATCAGATGGCCATTGGACATCGTGGATACAACTTCTGGGTGGGGGGGTGCGATTGACTAGATTAAAGGAACTGACCTTAATGACTTTGCTAAGTTTAAACAAGTGCGCTTCCGTAAGAAGAAAGATGGGCTACTTAACAGAACACCTGATATGCACAGAGAGTAGGTATAAACTGCTGTAGCTGTCTTTTGTGGAAGAAAATGACTAGCTGCCTGCTGCTGCTGTTTGCTTATTACTTTGGCTTTGCAGGACTAATGTGATTATGTGAAGCAACATGCAACATTTTAATGTGTAGCAAATGTTAAGGTACAAAGGTGAAATGCATTACACTGTCATCCTATTTCATCACAATCAAATGTATGAATTATAGTTACAAGTGGTTATAACTGCCTGCTGGGGGTGTTTCTGTATGAAACCAATTGAGCCTGTTGTCACTTGCTCAGTTTCAGTCAACTCTCAAAAAAAAAAAGGGGGGGGGGATAGATGCATTACAGAATGGCCAGACCTTCAGAACATCTGTAGGTTGGTGGCCCCCACACACCAAGGTTGTGTAAGTGGATTTTCACATGGGTTAATAATTGCTTCTGCCCTGAACCCCACCTAATATAAACCCAACCCCAAGAAGCATGGGTGTATACAGAAAATCACTGTATTTGTGTGGGGATGGTGATGTTATTTCTTTACCATTCTCCCCAAACCTCAGAGGTCACTATATCTTGTGTTGGGCTGGGTACAGTGTGGTCATTACTTCTTTAACTTTCCTCACAAACTTCATAGAGGTGTACAGAGGATCACTATAGCTTCCATAAGAGCACTGTGCTGTCTCTAGAAGTAAGTTGGAAATATTATCACAATCATTTTCTTTCATTTCCTCACAGTTAAACATTTTATGCATATACAGGTGGCAATCTTTGGCATGGGGGGGGGGGGAGTAAATAAGCATGCTGTTTATATATGTATGACATAAAATAGGTTACATTGGATTTGTTTGTTCAGTTTTGCCCCACGGAGGGTGGCCATTTGTTTGGGTAGGAGGTAAGAAGGCATGCTGTACATAAATATGGCAGCAGCAGTTAGGGGGGTACACACAAAGTGATTTCCTATTCTGAAGTAAGGGGTTAGGGTCAGGTACTACTCCAAGATTTATGCATCCTCACACACATTTGGCTTCTCAGTTTATTGCGATCTGGTGTTTGGTCAGCTCTGAGCATGAAAACTTGGCTACAACATATTTCATATTGAAATAAAGTAAAACTGCATTTCTTTTCTGTATGCTTATGTTTTGTACAGGCCATTACTGAATCAAAAGGTTGGGAAAAATGCTCTACAATGCACCTCAGAGTATCTATAATCTCATGACTTGTGTGTGCCTAAGTAGACCCCAGACCACAAGCTTAATTTAGCTATTACAGGACAGTTTTGGTCAGTTAATGTGTCAGACAATTTCTTTCCTTAATCAGATTTTTCATTCAGGTCATCACCGAATGAAAAGACTGTAAAAAAAGATAACTCTAAAATGCATCTCAGGGCATCTAAAAATGTCGTGGCTTCTGGAGGTCCCTGGCTCTGCACAGTAATTTCCACTGCAGTTATTACAGTGCAGTACTGGCCTGTTAGGATGCGCTGAATGAAAGGATGCAGGAAAACAATTAAGAGTAACAGTAAATTTCTTAATTTGAACATAGTTTTTGGTGAAACAGTCACTGGTCAAAAAGTTTGTTTAAAAAACCAAAACGCACCTCAGAGCATCTGGATTGCCCATGGTTTAATGCAGTTACTTCCTCCACATTTACCAAACTGCAGTCTACCTTAGACAAAACAAGTTGAATGAATAAATAACTGCAAGAAAATTGAAGAGGAAGACAAGCTGTAAAAAAGTGAAAAAAAATAAGTAATCTGTGCACTGTGAGTAGGCTAGGATGGGATTGGGGGGGGGTATGGAGACATTTCAGCTAAAGCACCTAACGTCGGTCCAGTTGACAAATATACCCTAATCAAACTAAAAATATTAACTCAGCTCAATGGCATAGTGAATTGAAGCAATGACTCAGATGGCCCAGGTTCAATTAGCAGCTCAGGAGCTAGGAAATCTGCCATGGACGGGAATGTAATGATGAGGTTAAGAAGATTGCTCACCTGTTCAGGGTGGAGAAAACACTTTAGCACATCTCGGGATGTAGCTTCCACGAATGATACTTTGGTGAAGACCAACTGCTGTTGAAATGTGTTCAACTTACAAAAAATAAGCCAGGTCAACAAAGGGCTACGTCACTCAAGACAGTGACACAGGCTCACACTCTTGTCCCTCGCATGCCTAACCTATGGGTACCTAGAAAGGCAACTGATGTTGTAGACTTAACAAAAGAAATCCCACGATGGTTATCTGGATGATGGCTACAATTCAGCTGTTGAGGGCTAAAGGGTGTAAAGCAAAATCTTTAAAAGCAATGAGGGCAATAATGAAGCAAAAATTCACTGCCTGTGTTTAATTGATTTTGATCATAGTCGCAGCCTACACTTTGTACAGTGTTTTAAGTACTGTACTGTGCAATGGATATCTTGCTAACAAACGAGCATGTCACTTCAAATGTTTGTCAATTTACAGTTATCTCTTCACCAGCTGCACATTTAGAAATGTCCTAGTAAATCCTACAAAATGGAATGATGGTCTCCTGGGAGGGCATGGACATCTCCCATTTTAATCAGCAGATATTTTTCATAAGTCCACTACTTGTCTTGCTGTGTCTCAAGAACTATAGTCAGACAGTGCAGAATGTGGCAAACCTAGGCCTATCAGATGGATGAAAATAAACACATCAGCCTCAATAACTAAAAACAGCTGGTTTACACTAATTATGGGTGCAAAATGCTCTTATAATATTAATACAAACACACCAACCCCATTTCCAAACAACAAAGGGCAATGAATAAAAATCAGGGCTCTTGTTTAATAATCTCTGCCTGTTTAAACAGCATGCATATCTGCAGTATACTTTCACAGATACAATGAACATGTTTTATGGTTATTAGAAAAAGTATTTTGAGGTCGTGTTTTAAGTTTCGTAAGAGCAGCTGAGCAGACTAGCAGGTTAAGTCAAAACTATTTTTTTTAGGTGGGAGAGGCTACATCTATTTAATAAAAAAAATTATGGTAAGGTGCTCAGAGTTGATTACTATGGGTATAATTACTTGCCAGCTTTTTTTTTTAGTTCTTGCCTTATTAACTGAACAATATGACGTTGTACATTACGACTCAGTAATGGCATCCCTTGGGAAGTCAAGCCTGAGGTAATGCCAGTGGTTTCATTTATTCATTACATGCTGTATGCAGTAACAATATGTTCCATGGGATGCCTCATTATGATTATAAAACAGTGTCATATTTTCATCAATTTTAGCACGGACTACTGAAAGCCAAAAGTTCACTTGTGTCATTACGATGACATATCAGTACTGGTTTCTGACTGAACACCAGCAGCATAGTAAAGTATTTCTTTTCTTTCATTAACTGTACATCTCAAAACAGCTGTGCTTTCTCCTTCCACTTGTTAATCAAATTCTCTTTCACTTCCTCATACCATTGTGATTCATCTCTACCCCCACATGCACAAGCACTCCCTTACTAGCAAGATTATGAAAGCATTACATGAAAAGCATTCCACAGACATGAAAAGAACCGCATTACAGCTAATATCTAAACTACATGCAAGGTTATTCAAAACAAATTAACCCCGATTAAGAAGAATCTTAAGAGCCACATACAGTTTTTAAACAATAAAAAAGTGATTTGCAAAATTCAGAAGTGCGCACAAAGGGGAAATCACGCTAGTACTACAGTAGAAAGGGAAACAATGCCTATAAGTAAGGAAGCAAAAACTCAAGCTATACATACTTGAGAGTAAAACTAAAAGACATAACAATGGCATACAGACTGTTTGCTGTATGGAAACATTACAGCGTATGGTGGTAGATTCAGCCTATAAATTACTCTCATTATGGATAATATATAATTATCGCCCATGGGATGGTTAAGGGAAATATTATGTAAAGTGGACAGGTTATTTCAAGCACCAAAAGGGAAATTGGCTAGGCTTAAAACACCCGCAAGGGCAGCTAGCCAAGTAGTTACCTATGAACCTGTGAAACCAGAATGGCAGAACACATCTCCACCTTGATTTAAATACATCTCTGATACAGAAAATCAAAAGAAACACTACTTTTACCACAGGAGACTGAATAAGGCAAACTGCATGCTAAGCTAAACTGAAAGCTCAGAGGGGTTAGGGCCAAGACACCTCTGCTATTTGAGTGTTCAGTGCGAGAAATCAGCAAGTGTGGCTATATGAACAGTAACTGTTAACTCTCCTGAATGGCAGAGATTTGTGCATACTCACCTGTAAGATGGTTCATGAGCCCTGCAGACTAAACAGAACAAATGGCTATTATGTTAGCAGCATAACATCTACAGTAATCAATGCAGCAATAACCACTGGAAGAGGTACAAATGAAAACTAACAATTAAAAAAGCTACCACTGATATTATAGCAATAACCCACGCCTGGGTGTGGGTAATGCTAAATTTACCCACGGTTGGCGTGGTTTGGTCCCAAGGCGGCCCGAGGGACCAAACAAAGCCAACCGTGGTAAATTTAGCATTACCACCCAGAAGTGGTTATTATACCATGACATTATTTAAGAAAAGAAACTATTACTTTTCTTAAATAATGGCATAGTATAATGCCTGTTTACTGCCCTTCCGCAGATGTCTGGCATCCGGCAGTTCTGATGTACTGCGCGCCTGCGCAGTACATCAGAGTTGGCAAAAGCAACGGAGAAAGCAAGATCTCCGTTGCTTTTTATGTCTCGCTATGTTAAATGAGTTTAACATAGCGAGACAGTTAAAATAAGCAACGGACATCTCCGTTGCTTATTTTAAAACTGTCTCGCTATGTTAAACTCATTTAACATAGCGACACTAAAAAGCAACGGAGATCTTGCTTTCTCCGTTGCTTTAAACCTGTCTCGCTATGTTAAATGGGTTTAACATAGCGAGACAGCTTTTAAAATAAGCAACGGAGATCTCCGTTGCTTATTTTAAAGCTGTCTCGCTATGTTAAACCCATTTAACATAGCGAGACAGTTTTAAAAAAACGAGTTATACTAATGGAAAAAAGTCCGGGCGACCGGACCTTTTTCCATTAGTATAACTCGATTTACAACGGGCACGCTGGCCAATCAGCGTGCACGTTTTGGGGGGGTCATGGTATAATAGTAACTAGTTACTTCCTCAAGCCCCATGTGTGGTACGGTGAGCAAGTTCAACTTCTTCAAACTGTGTGACCTGACAGATAGTGAAGTATAAAAAGTATCTGTGTGAACACTTCAATGCAAATTTCCAACATTTTCTGGAATTCCTAACATACCTAGACCCATTACAAGTTTCCTCTGACTGCTCTTTTGTAATTTGCGTTTCTAGTCTTCCCTCCTTGTCTTTTTAATCTCCACCAGTTGTGGCTTTTTTTTTTATCACGTAGCATTTTATACACATTACTAATTATCTCTATTAAAACATCTTCTGTTCTCAATTCCAACAAAAACCCTACCAGAGCTGGTCTTCCACTTCATATACCCCCCCTCTCCTTTTTTGCCTGATACGGAAGCCACTATGACTTGTAGGTAAAACAAGAAACTTCACCTTAAATAAGCAAAAAGTACAGTTTTGTACCTACCATAAATGTAGATGTCCGATAGATATGCAACTGCAGTCATAACATATGGGTTGTCCTGCCTCAGGCAGCCCTCGGTCGGCCGGATTCCAAAGTCTGGGTCCGACGTCGGCTGATGTCGCATTTCTCTCCGACGTCAGTGCGGCTGGAGTATATAAGCATCAGCCGACGCCATTTTCTTCAGTGTTTCTTGCCCCAGATGCCAGGTGCCCTCCAAGGAAGGCTGTAATCAAATTGGAAGACAAAAACAGGATTCCAGACAAATAAGTAAGCAATAAACAGATACACCATAACAGATATCCCCAGCTAAGAAAAACAGGGATAGGAGTGGACCCAAGGCATAGAGGGGTATGGAGGGAGGGAAAATCCGACTGCAGTTGCATATCTATCGGACATCTACATTTATGGTAGGTACAAAACTGTACTATGTCCCTCAAGAATGCAACTGCAGTCATAACATATGGGTTGAGTACCATAGCTTAGCTGGGGGAGGAGGAATGCTCTAGGAAAGAGATGGTGTGGCAATCAAACCCTGCAGGACTGCCGAAGCAAAGCCTGCTCTGGATCTGGAGTATAAAGGGAGATTGTAGTGTTTGGAGAATGTATGCACGGAGCTCCATGTAGCAGCTTCTAGAATGTCTTTTGTAGGCACCCCTCTTAAGAATGCTGTAGAGGTGGCTGTAGCTCTGGTGGAGTGCGGTCTGACATTGGCTGGAACCTTCTTCCCATGGAAGGAATAACAAAATCTGATGCAATGTCCAATCCATTTTGAAATAGTCTGTTTGGAAATTGCTTTTCCTTGTACTCCAGGGGCGTAAGCTACAAAGAGCTGATCAGACTTCCTACTGGTCTTGGTTCTGTCCAGGTAATAGCGAAGTTGTCTGTGAATGTCCAAGGTATGCAACAGTCTTTCCCCTTTGCTCTCAGGATTGGGGAAGACGGTAGGCAGGTGAATAGCTTGATTTAAAGAAACCCTGGATACCACCTTTGGCATAAAAGTAGGGTTGGTTCTTAAGGAGACCCTGTCTCTGTGAAAGATTATGAACGGTGGTATTGCCATTAGGGCCTGTTGTTCCGAAACCCTTCTTGCTGAGGTGATTGCCAACAGGAAAGCTGTCTTCCATGAGAGAAATTGTAAGTCCACTGAAGCTGCTGGCTCAATGGGAGGTAGAGTCAGTTTTTCTAGGACAAAGTTGAGGTCCCAAGCTGGCACTGGAGCCTTTCTTGGTGGCTTAATGTTCTTGATTCCCCTGAGGAATTGCCTTAACAAAGGATGTGAAAACACAGGTGGATCAGTGTTATATCTAGCTGAAATAGCTGAAGCATGTATCTTTATGGAAGAATAGGAGAGTCCATTCTGTAGCATATCTGCCAAATATTCCAGGATGAGTGGGATGTTCAATAATGATGCATAATGTCCCTTGCTGGTATTCCAAATGCTGAATTTCTTCCATTTTGCTAAGTAAACCTTTCTGGTGGATGGTCTTCGAGCTTCTGTTAATATCCGCTGAACTTCCTTGGAGAGAGATACATTGAGGTTATTCATGGAATCTCCCAGGCTGTTAGCTGCAGCGTCTGAAGGTTTGGATGCACTGTTTTGAAGTTGTGTTGAGTCAAAAGTAGGGGCCATTGGGGAAGGGCCCACTTTTTGTTGTGACATATGCTCCGTAGTAGTGGATACCAGTGTTGTCTTGGCCAGTCTGGAGCTATTTGATCTTTAGTAATACTCTGGTCATCATTGGCAGAGGTGGAAATGCATAGATTTTTAGGGAGTTCTAGTTGAATGAAAGAGCATCTATTTTCCAAGCTTGTGGATGATATGTCCTTGAACAGAATTTTTGTAGATGATGGTTGAGGTGGGAGGCAAATAGGTCTACTTCTGGCCTGCCCCATGTCGAAGTGAGTTGTGTGAAGATTTTCGGACGTAACCTCCACTCGTGTGGATCTATGAAATTCCTGCTTAGGCTGTCCGCCAGCACATTGTCTTTGCCTGGAACAAACTGGGATTGCAACTATGTTTAGGCTCAGTGATTTTTCCCAAAGATTCATGGTCAGTCTGCAAAGGGGGTAAGAATGAGTGCCCCCTTGCTTGTTTATGTACCACATCACAGTGGTGTTGTCTGTCCGTATCAGTAGATGGCCTTGCTGAAGTTGTTGTCGAAAGGCCTCGATGGCATGCATTACTGCCAGCATTTCTTTTTGGTTTATATGCAGATGTGTTTCCTTTGGAGACCATTGTCCTTGTATACATCTGCCCTCCATGTGCGCCCCCCATCCAAGGTCTGAGGCGTCTGTGGTCATGGTCTGTGTTATCTGAGGTTTTTTGAAAGACATACCTGTGTTTGCCTGGCTTACCAAGGCCCACCATAGGAATTCCTTTTGTAGGCATGGAATGAGCGGTATGGTTGTCTCTAGGTTGTTGCTGTGCTGAGACCATAGGCTTTTTAGGTACCATTGAAGCTTTCTCATGTGTAGTCTTGCTAATGGAACCAGGAGAATGCAGGATGCCATGTAACCCAGGGCCTGTAGGAATTTCCTTGCAGTCATCTGGGTGAGTTTTGCCAAACTTTTGAAATAATGAGTTAATTTCTCTTGCTTGTCTTCTGTCAGGTAAGCCATTTGAGAGGCTGTGTCTAGATTGGCTCCTAAGAAGGTTATTTGCTGGGATGGCTGAAGTCTTGACTTTTGGAAGTTGACTGTGTATCCCAGAGCCTGTAGCAATTGTATGACATAGTTCAAGTTTTTTGTCAAAATCAATTTGTCGTCCGCTTGTATGAGGCAGTCGTCCAGGTACGGGTAAATTTGGATCCCCTGGAGCCTGCAATGAGCAATTACTGAAGCCAGGCATTTTGTGAATACTCTGGGCAGTAGATAAGCCAAATGGCAATGCTGAGAATTGATAATGCTCTGGTCCTGCAAGAAATCTGAGGTATCTTCTGCAGCTGTGTCTGATAGGGACATGCAGGTATGCCTCCTTGAGGTCCAGAGTAATCAGCCAAGACCCCTTGCCCAACATGGGAAGGAGTTGCTGTAGAGTCAGCATTTTGAACTTTGGTACTATGAGAAAGGTGTTTAATGCGGACAAATCCAGTATTGGTCTCCATTGAGTTTCTTTTCTTGGAACAAGGAACAGTCTTGAGTAAAACCCCTGGCCTTGTTCTTGTTGTGGAACTCTTTCTATTGCTTTGATCTGAGCAAGCAGAGAAATTTGCTTGATAGCCTCTGCCCTCTGGTTTTGTGGTAGGTTTGGCATGCCTTGTTTTCTTGGTAAGATTTGAAAGTGGAACCTGTAACCTTGGTCTATAATGTCCAAAATCCATTTGTCCTTTGTCAATTTGTGCCAATTATCTGAAAACAGAGATAATTTTCCTCCCAAGGGAGCTTCTATCTGCTCCTTGGTCAGCGGAAGTAGAGGAAAGTCATTGAGATTGTCCCTGTGGGGCAGGGGAGACCCCTGTGTCACTTCTTTGGTTTGCTGGTTGCCATTGTCGTCCCCTGTAAGAACCTCTGTATTGTCCTCTTCCTCGGCCACGCCTGTTTTTGCCCCTTTGAAATCTTTCAGGATTAGGAAAGGACCAGTTTTTAGAAGGCCAATTCCTGCTGAATCTGGGTGGCTGAACCTGGAGGAAATCTTTGACCGTCTGAACTGATTTGGCTTTTTCCTCGATGGAATTTAACACATCTTTAGTATTAGCACCAAAAAGCTTGTTCTTTTCCAAGGGTGCATCAAGAAGTTTTGCCTTAACATGATCTGGTAGAGGTTGTTCTTTTAACCATGCATGTCTACGAATGACCGCCCCTGTCATAGCTGCCCTACATGAAGCTTCCAATGCATCAGATCCACACTGCAGAAAGTGATTGCTGACTTGCTGAGAATTATGAAAAGCTTCCTGCAAAGACTTCCTGTCTAAAGGTTCAGGAGAGGCCAATGTTTTCTGTAAATCATCTAACAGGTAATCCTGATATTGAAACATATGAAAGAGGCAATTCAGAGCTCTCATAGATAAATTAAAGTAGTGAAGGTGTAGACCTTTTTCCCCCATCTCTCTAATGACCTAGCTTCCCTGTTGGAAGGCAAAGGATTTTTGGAGGTGGATGCTGAAACCCCTTTCGGTCCCTGAGAAATAGTTTCTAAATCAACAGCATGGGCCCTAAAGAGATGAGAATGTGTTTCTGGGACGCTATAATATCTGTCTGGCTTGGCTGGAGCAGGAGGAAGAGTATCCGGGGTAACACTGGAGTCAGAGTATAAATCATCCAAAACATCCAGCACAGGAGGTATAGCCAGGGGCCTGTGTTGGGGCTTTTTAAGGAAGGTTCCAAGGCGCTTTCTGGAATCAGAATAGTCCTGGCCTTGCCACTTAAAATGTTCCCTCATGGTGTGCAGAACTTCCCCAAAAGAAATGTCCTCAGAAGGGGAGGCCAAGGGGATGGAGTCCTCTGCATCAGAGTCCTCATAGGTCTGGAAGAGCTCTTCCTGGCCATCGGAGTGGACAGAGTCCTCAGAATCTTCATCTGAAGGGATAGGGTCAGAGGGTTCAACCCGGGGCCTCTTATCAAAAGGAGGCTGGGATCTTCTCTCAGGATGGGCCTGTGAATCTCTAATCATGGAAATTAAGTCTGCGGCCATAGTAATAATTTGTGCTTCAGAAGTAGGCTGAGGTAAGGCCTTAACAGTAAGGTGCTTGGTCTTGCTGGCTGCCTTAGCACGTGTACAGGCCTTAATAGACATGGCCATAGGAGGCCTAGCAGCTCCACGTGCAGGAGTGACCTTATCTACAGCAATGGTCTCGGGCATTTCCTCGGTTTCAGTGTCCGGAGGAAAATCTATAACTGGCGTCGGTGTGGCCTCTGGTATCGGAGGTATCGGTAATGCGGTGTCTTCGGTTCGGAGCGGTGAAATAACCGTCTCAGGGGGAACCGGAGCACTTGCGGTAGGTTTTGGAGTGGAGTCGGTGGAAGACGTGGGCCGAGGATGTCAGTCCCGGTCTTTTCGCTTCTTAGGAGTCTGCGATGTCGGAAGTTCCGACGGCATTGTATAAGCAAATTTATCGCCGAAGAAGTTTTCAGCGAACTCCGCCCGGCGCCTGAGAGTGCGCTTATTGAAGCGAGCACAGGCGACACAGGCCGAGACGTCGTGGTCTGGGCCAAGGCAAGGAAGACAGTAAGAGTGGAAATCCTTATGAGGTATTTGTTTACCACAAGACAGACAATTGTTAACTTTTTCAGTAATTTCTGACATCGGCTGAGGCAAGAAAAGGTCCCCAACGGGGTATTTAGCTTTTTTGATGACTTCGGATCGAAGAATACAGGAGCTGACCAACCGGCACTTGCGAACTGCTTCTGCTTCGGGCACCGCGCGGCAAGAAAGACTGGAGAAAATGGCGTCGGCTGATGCTTATATACTCCAGCCGCACTGACGTCGGAGAGAAATGCGACATCAGCCAACGTCGGACCCAGACTTTGGAATCCGGCCGACCGAGGGCTGCCTGAGGCAGGACAACCCATATGTTATGACTGCAGTTGCATTCTTGAAGGACATAAAGTAATACTGAAACATGTCTTTGATGATACAGAGGGCATGGCTGTTTGTCAGTGTGTTGGTCTAAATCAATGGTGCACAACGTCCGGGCCACAACACCATCCAGCCCCCAGAGAGTAACCAAAAAATAAAAAAAAAGTGAAAAAATGCTATGCCTTACTCCAGTCATGCAAACTTTCCAGCACAAGCATACTTGCCTAATTAACTGCAGTTGCACACGCCTCTAATTTTAGGCGCGGGAGTTAGCTATTCTTTCTTGTGTAGTCTGTCAATAACAGTAACTTTCTGCAAGAGTTTGTAATAAGTCATGGCTGCAAGTCAGAATAAAGTTAAATGCAAAGTTGATGTAGAAAACAGGCAATTTCATGACTGCTGTCTTAAGTAAAAATGCCAGTCACTGTACCTATTGTTAACTCGTAACGACTTACTATGTTTTGAGGTGGTCTGTAGATGCATTAAGAATTTGTGTAGTGGCCCTCCCAATAAAAAGGTTGTGCTCCACTGGTCTAAATACAAGGTTTATTACAAAATATATTACACACAAAATAGAATGAGTCTATTTTGCCCCGTTTTACTATGTTTTTTTTCCTTGAACAGACATGTATTCTGATTAAAAAGCATGGGCAAGACCATTAAAATATCTACGTGAAGAAGCTGTGAACACTGGTGAGTTAATCAGATTTCATAAGTGAGATCACCATGATAGTAAGGCTATAAATCGGAAAATTAATGAAATAAGGTCTCATGATCACTTCTAAGATAAATTTGATAAGTTGGTGTACTATGTTTATGTGAGGAATGTAAAAGGACAAATACTTTCCAAAGTGACCCAAAATCCTACTTCCCAAGTTGTGGATATGGAAGCAGCAAAGGAAACTGACCAGTATGAATTACAACTGCAAAGAAATGCAGGCATGAAAGCAGTTTGAAAAATTCACTACACAGCCATGACAGTCTATGTCTGTGCATTTAAAAAACGTTACAAAAAACACAACTCAAAACAGAGTAAGGAATAAAACTACAATGTCTAGGGGGAAAAAAGATGCACCTCCCCCCAAAAAGACTTGTCAAGCTAAAAGAACAAACACAGGAAAACAGCACAGAAACCACTACGAGGAAGGAAACACAGACACAAGATACTAGTAATGACTCAGAATAATGTGACCATTCTTCATAAAATCAAATGTAAGCAAAGCATACTTGGGTGATACTCAGAGAAGTAGGTAAAGTCTCATAAATGCAGAATGCTGAATTAGATGAGTGGTCTCAATTCACTGAAGAGTTTTAACTGTTCAGGTTTACAGGCATAGAAAGTGAAAAAAAAACTGTTCTTGTAAGAAACCTGCAAAGTAAGGTGTGTCAGACGTCAAACCTGAATATTACAACTTCATGTAGTGTGACAAGACAGTGAAGACTTGATGCTTAAAATTAACTCAAAACTTGACTTGAAATACCATAACAATTCCACTGATGTCACAAAACCACCATTATGAACATACCTTAGAAGGGAAACGGGAAGGTGCAAGAGAACGATTCAAAGCACAGGAGTTCCTGAAAACAAGATGCGTGCTTTCTGGTATACAGTGTAGGAGAAATAGGACAAATATTTATAAGCAAACTCCTTTTAAGAGGACAGAAAAGAAAGGCCATTAAATACAGTGCTACTAGCAAACTTAAAGTAGCAGTAAATTTAAAAGCATGGGTACATCAATGCCCCTTGCCTGTAATAATGGATATTTACTGCCTTAGAAGGTAGACAATAATTTAGCAAAATAAACCAATAAGATTAATTCATGAACAGCTGAATGCAAAAATTCTAGTATTCATGTGTTTAGTACAAACTCTGTTAAACCTATTCTGTTGGTGTCAAAAAAAGTACAGTTGTGTACACTTACCACAAATGTAGATGTTTGAGAGTATTCACTGTTGCAGTCATTACATTTGGGTAATCTGCTGGCAGGTTGCCCTCAGTCGGCCTGATTAACAAAGTCTTGGGTCCTATGTCAGTTGCAGTCCCTTCTTCCATGAAGTCAGGTCGTCAGGGGTATAAAACATGCAGCCGACGCCATTACATCAGTTTTTCTTGCCCCAGATGTCAGGTGCCCCCCTAATGGGGAGGAAATAAAATTAAAAACACAAAATTATACCTCCAACCAAAAGCAAATACATCAAAAAGGCTTTTAAGCATAGTAAAGGAAAGTAGAGGTATAGACAGAGAAAAGTAGGGGGCCAGAGGGAGGGTAACCAGGACTGCAACAGTGAATACACTTGAACATCTACATTTATGGTAAGTGTACACGACTGTACTATGTTCTTTGTGCTTCACTGTTGCAGTCATTACATTTGGGTAGATTCCCAAAGCTGTGGTTGGGAGGAGGAGTTTATACAGCATTAGGGCCAGCTATAAGGCCTTGCAAGACAGCAGTGGCAAAGCCAGCTCTGGATTTAGAAAAAAATGGTAAATGATAATGCTTGGTGAAAGTATAAACAGAACTCCAGGTAGCAGCTTCTAGAATATCCCTGGTAGGAACACCTCTGAGAAAAGCTACATAATTAGATGCAGCCCTGGGGAATAAGCTTTCCATGGTACTTATAGCAGAAATTAATGCAGTGGCTTATCAATTTAGAAATTGTTTGTTTTGAAATAGCCTTCCCCTCTGCTCCTGAAGCAAATGCTACCAGTAATTGTTCAGATTTTCTTCAAGATTTAGTCCTGTCCAAGTAGAATCTAAGTAGTCTGTGCACATCCAAGGAATGCAGACTCTGTTTCCCTTTGTTCTGTGGATTGGGAAAGAAGGTTGGCAAATGAATGGACTGATTAAGAGCCACACTGGAAACCACCTTGTGCATGAAGGATGGATTGGTCCTGAGAGATACCCTGTCCGCATGAAAGATGATGAAAGGCTCCACTGCCATAAGGGCCTGTAATTCAGATATCCTTCTAGCTGAAGTGATTGCTAAAAAAAAGGCTGTTTTCCAAGAAAGAAATTTTAAGTCTGCAGTAGCAGCTGGCTCGAAAGGAGGTAGAGTGAGTTTCTCCAAAACAAAGTTAAGGTCCCAGGCAGGGGTAGGAGCTCTCCTGGGGGGTCTCAAGTTTTATGCCCCTCTGAGGTACTGCTTGAGCAGAGGACGAAAGAAGAGGGGTGGTTCTGTGTTATAGTCAGCTGAAATAGCTGAGGTGTGGATTTTAATGGAGGAAAAAGACAGGCCCTTGTGAAGCATCTCAGTTAATTATTGCAAACTCGGAGGTAAACTGGGCGCTGCTGTGCTCATCCCTAAAGATTAGTTCCAGGCACAGAATCTTTTCCATTTGTCAGCATAAGATTTTCTAGTACTAGGTCTCTTCGCCTCCAAGATGACATCCATCACAAGTTTGCTGAGGGATGATGAGGGTGAATTTAAGAGATTAGCCAGGCTGCAAGGTTCAATGTTGGAAGCTAAGGGTGCAGAATTTGGTTCTCCTGCTGAGGCAGCAAGGAAGGGGACTGAGGCAGGTGCCATATTTGTGACACTGCGCAAGAGGGGGTACCAGTGCTGGCGCGGCCAGTATGGAGCAATCAAAATCATACTTCGTTTGTCCTGTTTGACTTTTAGTAGAACCTTGGAGAGCAGAGGCAGAGGGGGAAAGGCGTAGACTGATAGCATTTTCCCGCTGAAGGACAGAACATCCACTTTCCAGGCTTGTTTGTGGGGAGTCCTTGTGCAAACCTTGTCCAACTGGTAGTTCTAGGGGGAGGCAAATAGATCTATGTCTAGGCTCCCCCATTCGCTTGTCAACATGTTGAAAATCCGTGGTTCCAGTTTCCACTCATGTGGGTCAATGAGGTTTCTGCTTAGTCCATCTGTCAGTGTATTCAATTTTCCTGGCAGGAATCGAGCTTGTAGGTGCACTTGTTAGCTCAAGGCTGTGTTCAACAATGCCATGGCTAGTCTGCAGATGGGGTAGGATTGTGTACCCCCCTGCCTGTTTAAGTACCACATAACCGTGGTGTTGTCCATCTTTACCATTAGTTGTCCTGGAAGAATGTAATCCTTGAAGGCTGTCACAGCATTCTGTACAGCTAACATCTCTTTTTGATTGATATGTAGGTGCATTTGATTTGGGTTCCATTTACCCTGAATGCCCTTCCCTGCCAGGTGAGCCCCCCATGCATAGTCTGATGCATCTGTAGTTAGGGTTTGGGTGGCAGGGGGTAGTGTGAATGGTAGTTCCTTGTTTTGCTGATAGGCCTCTGCCCACCATAGAAACTCCAGGTATAAGCAAGGTATGATAGGAATCATTGTTTTCAGGCTGTGACAATGTTGACTCCATAGACTTTTTAGATACCATTGTAGTTTCCTCATATGTAGTCTTTCATTAGCCCCAAAGCTTGCAGTATTTGTCTTGCAGATAGCAGGGTTTTTGTTGCCATTTGTTTGAAGTAGGTTATCAAATGGATTTGCTTCTCTGGTGTGAGGAAAGCCATCTGGACAGATGTACTCAAGCTGGCACCCAGGAATGTAATCTGTTGACATGGTACCAGTTGTGATTTCTTTTCATTTATGGTGTACCCCAGACAAGTTAGAACCCTTTTTACAAACACCAGATGATTTAAAAGTATGGCCTGGTTTTCTGCCTGAATTAGACAATCGTCCAGGTATGGATATATTTGAATATTTCTTTGTCTGCAAAATGCAATTACTGGAGCCGGGCACTTTGTGAATACCCTGGGTGCAGTAGACAAGCCAAAGGGTAGTGCAGAGAACCAATTATGCAAGTAGCCTGCTTTGAAGCGTAGGTATCTTCTGCAAGATTCCTTGATTGGGATGTGCAGGTATGCTTCTTTTAAATCTAGAGTTGCCAACCAGGCATCCTTGCCTAGCATAGGAAGTAACTGGTGAAGAGTCAGCATCTTGAATTTTGGAATCTCCAGAAAGGTGTTCAGCGTAGACAGGTCCAGGATTGGACGCCATGATTCGTCTTTTCTGGGTACCAGAAAAAGCTTGGAGTAGAAACCTTGTCCCTTTTCCTCTTCTGGTATCTGTTGAATAGCCCCCATGTTTAAGAGGGAAAGTACTTATTTTTGAGCCTCTGCCCACTGATTTGGGGGCAGGTCCAGCCACCCGTTTAGTGTTGGCTACGTGCGGAAATGAAATCTGTATCCCTGGGACACTATATTTAAAACCCATTTGTCCTGGGTTATGAGTTCCCAGTTCTTTGCATGAAGAGCAATCTTTCCTCCCAAAGGAGCGATTAAAAGAAAAGTGCTTGGAACTTTTAAAAGGAAGTCATTGAGACTGCTTATCATAGGCGGGTGTCTTGTTATTTCCAGATTTGGAAGTGGAGGCCCCGCACTGCTTAGTTCTGAGAGTCCCCTGGGACTGAAACCTGGGGTTTTTGCCGTGTCTGGGTTTGGCTTGAGAAGATCTGGAAGGGGCTGGAAAGGACCAATTCTTAGTAGGCAAGTGCCTACTAAACCTTGGAGGTTGCACTTGTAAGAAATCTTTAACAGTCTGAATAGAGTTTAGCTTTATCTTCCATCTTTTTTACAACTTCTTCAGCCTTATTGCCAAACAGGCAGTCCTGATTTAAAGGAGCATCCAACAATTTAGCTTTAACATGATCAGGCAAAGATTGCTCCTTAAGCCAAGCATGCCTTCTAAACACAGACCAAGTAACAGCAGCCCTGCAGGAGGCCTCTAAAGAATCAAAACCACATTGTAAAGTATGTTTTCCAACTTGTTCATCAGAATGCACTAAATCATGTAAATCTTTACTTTCCACACAATCAGGAATCAACATCATTTTCTGTTTAAGCAGTCCAATAATATGCTGTTGATATTTTGACATATGAAATTGGCAGTTTAAAGCTCTGATTGCCAAGGTTGCAGAAGTATAAACCTTTTTACCCCATCTATCCAGCACCCTGGAGTCAATATCAGAAGGGGTAGGATTTTTAGCAGTAGAAGCCTTAATGCCCTTGGGTCCCTGAGAAATGGTTTCTGGATCTGCAACAGGATTTTTGAAAAGGAACTTGGGGGTCTCAGGAACCCTGTAGTATCCGTCAGGTTTACTAGGAACTGGAGGCAGGGAATCAGGGGCCAAACTGGATTCCGAGAACACATCACCACCAATGTCTAGTACAGGAGGTATAGCCAAAGGTCTATACTGAGGTAGGAGGAGGAAATCCCTAAGCCTCTTTTCTGAATCAGAAAATTCTCGACTTTCCCAGTGGAAATGCTCCCTTAAAGTATGTAAAGTTTCCCCAAAAGAAAAATCCTCAGGAGGGGAAGCAGAGAGAATGGAATCCTCTGCATCAGACTCCTCATAAGTAGGAATGGACAAATCCAGATCATTAGAGGAGTCAGAAGAAACAGAATCCTGATCAGAGGATTCATAATCAAGCTCAGGCCTAGGCCTTTTGGAGGGGGTGACTATCCCTGATTAGAGTAATTAGATCTTCAGCCATTTTGATCATTTGTTTTTTTAGGCATAGAGGCCTGAACATGTGGCCTGGGCATCGTCTTTTTTAGACACAGATCGAGGTTTAGGCCTTAGTAATGAAGGCAGTTTTGATTTAATATGCAAGTCTGTAGGCCTGAATATATCCTCAGAAGCCAGTGCCTACACAGCAGCTCCGGACCCATCCAAGGTAGAAACATCCACGGGTTCCATAGATGAAGCATCTTGCGGCATACCGGACTCCAAATGGGTCTCAGTAGAGGCCTGCGAATCAGAAGTAGCAGGTATCAGGGGATGTGAAAGCGCCTCACTGAGTACCGGCGAACTGGCTTAGGAGAAGCGTTGTCGACAGTTTTGGAGCTCGGCGGCCTGTCTCTGTCTTTATCTATGCGTTTTTTCAGAATCCCGGTAGTCGAATGGCTAACAGATGACATTTCTGGATAATTAAACAGAGAACCAAAATATTTAGAGGCAAAAAAGTACCGAAGACGGATAGTGCGCCGATTAAATAAAGCACAAAACCAGCAGCAAGGTAAGTCGTGGTCAGGGCCTAGGCAAGTAATACAGTATGAATGAAAATCTTTATGAGGTATTTGCTTTCCACAAGTAATGCAATTATTAACTTTTACTGACATCGGTAAGGAGCAAGAAAAAAGTTTCCCCATCGGGGTACTTAGCTTTAAGTTGAAGACTTTGGTTCTGAAACTCAGAAACGAAAATTTCAGGAGTTGGCCGACCGGTACTTGTGAACTGCTTCTGCTTTGGGCACCGCACAGCAAGAAAAGAGGCAAGAAAAACTGATGTAATGGCGTTGGCTGCATGTTTTAGACCCCTGACGACCTGACGTCGGGGGAAAAAGGGACAGCAACCGACGCACGACCCAAGACTTTGTTAATCAGGCTGACTGAGGGCAACCTGCCAGCAGATTACCCAAATGTAATGACTGCAACAGTAAAACACGAAGAACATCTGAACAAGCATTTTGCTCATGGTATAACAAACAAAGTTTGCAACCTCTTATTCCGTTTTATTAGTACTGGGGATGCACAGGGTACAACTCCCCCATATTTATTATTAATTTTTTCACATTTGATTATCAAGAAAGTCCGACTGGACATGGCTCCTTTTTCAGTGGAGGCCCGGGGAGAAAAGTTCCACAAACAACATTTACACACACAATAACAGACTTCAATTTGAAGTCATACAATATGGTACATTGATGACAAATAGACATTTAACAATTACCATAAAATTGATATAAAATTATATAATGGCACTAACAATTTTTAAATATTAGCTTCAACAGAAGCTATCGTTAGAATTTTGCAGCGGTTTGTAAGTAAGGCAAGGGTAGGTACATATAGGAATAATTATAAGAGCTGTGGGCAGAGAAAAAGAAAGTGAAGGATGAAGGTGTGATTGTTAAGTATAAAAATGAGATAGAGTGGGAGAAGAAGAGGTCCTAGTATTAACCTGGACTGTTGCAATTGCAGTGCCATGAGTTCAACAAATGTGTTTGTTTTTAAGGACTTATTAAATTCATGTGTGGAAGTTATAGCTGTGATAAGAGGAGGAAGTTTATTCCATTGTTTGGCTATTGTGTTTGAGTAGAGGGATGAACCCGTGGCATTATTATCTTTAGTTACTTTGAACAGCAGTCTGTTAGTGTAGACGAGGTTTCTGTTACAGGTATATGGAATTATCAGGTCTTGTAGAGAAGGGGTTTTCTCGGGATGACATAGAATTTTATGTGCCGGGGTAAGCTGATTATATAGAAGTAGGTGAGGAAGTTCAAGCCAATCAAGTTTTTTGAGAACTAGACAGTGGTCTGACGTGTAAGAATTTTTGGTAGCGAATTTGGCAGGTTTGTTATAGCAGGCATCTAGTTTGGTTAAGTATGATTTTCTAAGGTTGGTTAAGACTGGAGAGGCATACAGTAGTGCAGAGATGAGATGTGTGCATGAAATAGTGGCCCTAGCAGTGTTTGTTAAGAACTGTTTATTTCTATACAGAGTACCTAGTTTTTTATGGACTTTTTATATGGTGAGAGAGATATGAATATCAAATTTCATGTTGCAGTCAATCATAACCCCACAAAGCTTTGTGTGGGTAAAAGGAGATATAGAAGCTTTGTTACTGGATAAGATGCTAAATGATGGGACAGGTCTGGTATGTTGTGTAGGTTGGAAGATAAGTTGCATTTTGTTTCGGTTGAGTATTAGCTGGTGGTCAGTGAGCCAAGATTTGACAGAGAGAAAGGAAGCCTGATTTTGCTGGTGTAGTTCCTGGAGGGAAGAGGAGAAACAAATTAATGTAGTCTCATCTGTGTACTGGATGATTGAAGAGAGGAGGGTAGAGGTATAAAGGTTATTGGTGAATACAGTTAACAACAGAGGTCAGAGAATGGATCCTTGTGGAACCCCTATTGTAACTGGGAGCAGAGGTGATAGTTCCTGGTGCCATTTAACTCCCTGCTGTCTCCTTGTTAGGTAACTATGCAATCATGCAATAATGGACTGGCTAAGATTTAGTTCTGACAGAGCTTTTATGAACTTGTTATAAGTAATCATATCAAAGGCCTTGAAGAGGTCTAGGAAGATGGCTGAGATGTACTTACCATCGTTTCTATGTCCGTTAACTAGATGAGTGAATGACATGAGAGCAGTGGTTGTACTATGGTAATACTTGAATCCATGTTGAGTGTTAGTGAGCAGTTTTTGAGTGTCAAGATGTTCCATAATTTGTAGGTGAATGCACCTTTCTAGTATTTTAGAGCGGGAAGACAGTAAAGGCATGGGGCACTAATTTGTTAGTTCTTTTGAGTTGCCCCCTTTATGGAGAGGAATGATATGCAAGTGTTCCAGAAGTCTGAGACTTTTTTTTGGGAGATGGAGGTATTGATAAGGATGGTTATTGGATATGCTATTACACCAGTGGTGATCTTTAAGAATTCAGCTGGGAGTTCATCTGCAGCAGTGTTGCTGGTTTTAGCTTTTTCAGTAATTTTTTCAATCAAGTTTACAGAGACAGCTTGAAAGGCAAAGCTGTTTTTATTAGTAGGGTGTTTGTATTTCTCATTGAGGTCAGGGGAGTTATGACAATTTGCTAGTGCAAGTATGGATTCAGTAAAGAATTTGTTAAATTGGGTGGCAATATTAGTTGAGGTGTCTGTGGTAGTAGGGGAAGGAGTCTTAAATTTACCTGGCTGAAGAACATTATTAATAGCTGACCAAAACTTTCCAAGATTATGTTGATGTTTCATTTGTATGTTATGATAGTTTACTTTGTGTGTTCTGATCATTTTTATGGTTTTGTTTCAAAGTTCAAGGTACGTTTATTTTGAGTTTATTGATTTTGCTTTGTGCAAGTTGGACCAAGCTTCATCTCTTGCCTGAAGCAGAGATCTGCTTTCTTTGCTCAACCAGGGTGCGTAGTTAGACTTAATTCAAATGGTTCTAGGTGAATCATGAGAGTTTAGTATGTTTAAGAATGTGGAGCTGAAGTACCTAAAAACTTCATTAAGGTTAAGTTGCTTGATGGGATTCCAATTACAGGCTTTTAGTGCTGAGATGAAGTTATATGGGATGAAATTCTTTTTGTTACACATTTGTTGGAAGATGGTAGATTTTTCTAGAGTTGGGTGGTGTCTAATTATATAGGTAGGCAAGTGGTCACACTCAGGCTATTAGGTAGGCAGTCTGACTGACTCATTTGGGATGGTTTATTTGACAGTATCCAGTCCAGGATAGACTGTTTGTTGATTTGTCAGTTCTAGGAGGAGACTGGACTATATGAGTGAATCCATGGAGATTGACATAAGTAGTGGGTACAGTTGTGTTACATGGTGTCCACTGAAGGTTTAAGTCACCTAGGATAATGTTTTTTTGAGGAAGTGTCTTTGACTCCCAATGGAGTAGGTTCTCAAGGGTGGATATATTATTACCAGGTGAGAAGCAGCATCCAATTATATTGATAGTTTTTCTAGTCTTAAATTTTTAGGTTAGCAAGTAAAGTTTTGGCAGGACCTATGGTTGGAGTTGGTATATCTAATAATAGTGACATTTAGTTGGTCTTTAAATATTGCAACACCTCCACCCTTTTTGTTTTATTTCAGCCTTTGTGTAGTAAATTATAGCTAGGTGCAGTAATTTCATTACTGGTGATGTCAGGTTTTAGCCAAATTTCTGTTAGAAGTACTACAGCTGGTGAGTATAGGGAAAGATTAGCATGGAGGTTATGGACTTTGGTATTAGCAGATCAACAGCATTTCTCTAGAGGCAAGATGGATTGTGGGGAGTATTTGTCATAAGGTTGATAGAAGGATTAGGTGGGCCAAGGTTTGGGTGTATGTCTCTGTTGAATGACAGCCCGGATGCAATGTGCACAATTAGTTTTATGATTCTGATAATATACCCAACGTGTAGTAAGGATAGTTTATTGGAGTGTTGGCATGGTGGGGTTTGTAATAATAATGTGGTGATACGTTGCTATGTAAAACAGAGCTGGGTGTATACAGTGTTTGAATTAAGTAGATTTAATAGTATATGCAGTAGCTGTGATAGGATTAGGAACTGATATTGGCTTAGTATGGAGATAAGAGGTAATGTGTGTAAGTAAAGTAAGAGTTGTGAGTGTGAGAATGTGAGGGAGGAACATGTTGCAGCTTTATTGTTTAGGATAGAGAAGTAAGTGAGATTACAGTTGAAGTTAAGGCAACTACACTGCTTATTGCTTGAGTACTCTAAGTTGTTGTGAGTAATCTATACTTAGTTTTTGTTAAGCAGTAAATTTACAGCTTAATATTTTAGGTAGTGGTTTGAGAAGGGTGCACATACAAAAACTAAAGCAATTTCCCCATGCAAACTACTGCTCTTCAATGAATGAGTCTCCCTGAAAATGCATTCACTGAAGTCATTACATATCCCAAATGAATATTACTGGGCAGTTAACTTGCATTAAAATCTTTAATGCTACAAATTTCCTATATTTGGAATTACTTCAGCACCAGCTATCTAGAAGAACCACTGATGTATTATAAGGTCTTCTTGGAGACTATGCATTCTGGATGAGATAACAATCATTGAAAACTTTTAAGCAGATTCATACTTTCAATACATACTGACAACTTGTAAAACACAAACAGAAGTAGCTGAATATATTTCAGTTTCAGGGTAATTATTCTGTGCGCATGTCAATGAGAAGGACATACGTTAAACAGACAATTTCAGATAGCTATTGGCTCTAGATAGGATTGTGTCTGTTCATAGGTTCATAGATCAGTACTAGGCTAACTGCCCTTGTGAGCCATTTTAAGCTTAGCCAATTATCCCCTGTGAGATTCAAACCCTGTACCTTGTGTTTGTAATGCAAACACCTTAACCATTAGGCCACCCTCCCAACCCCCTTGTTGAAGTGACACCTCCACCCCACGTACAAAAATGGGGAAAAAGGGTTGTAGAAGGAGGCATCAATGTGCCACATCCTGAAACACTTGCAAAACCCTGAGCTTCCCAGGAGTAATGAAGTTCTGATGTATGGTTCCTCCCAATCTGAAAAGCAGACAGCTAGAAATTTGAAAACAGAAATGGAGGCAGACTGAAAATTACAAAGCTGCCTTCTACAAAACAGAACAGCTAATTATTCTGCAGTAAATGATGGTTCACACTCTTCTTAAGTTTTCCTGAGATGCATCACACTGTGGTTTCAGAGTACTGCTTTTCTGACAAAAGTAAATGTGGTATGCACATGCTGGTTTCAGCAAAGTACGATAAACTAGGATGTAGGTTTGATGCAAAGGGTTGGTTAACAGAATAGTTGCTTTATTTAGTGTCTAATTCACTTTGAAAATTAAACAGCTGAAAGAAATATGCTAGAAAGAATGGGCATACAAATCTGTATCCATTGCTTGCAACCTATATGAGATGAATGGGAGTTAGTGTGCCATGATCTACACCACTACCTTCGAATTATATGCAAGGGTGGATGACCTTAACAACATATGGTAAAGGAACACTGATGCTGCTTTAGGAATGCAAGTAAATGTAGGACATAAACAAACATTAAAATAACCACATGTACGGCAGAGTTATAATTTGACTCCCAAGGATAATATAGAAGTTTCTTACACACACACACACACACACACACACACACACACACACACACACACACACACACAAGTAGGAACATAGGAAAAAAGTATCCCAAGTGGGGAGTTAACATCACTCCTCTATGAGCACCACCACCCCTTTCCCTCACAGTAACACAATGTCAACAACCAGACCAATATGTCATATCAAGAACATAGTTCTTGTATCTTAAAGATAAGACAATGATGACATATTTGCAATACTGAAACAGCTTTAAGCAGTCAATCTTCAAAAGGTGTATGCCACAAGTGGAGGTGTCACCAGGTCTACTAACATATACCTTTATACTAATAAATGAACCACCAGCCAGAAGCTTTTAAAATAAAATTAATAAACCTGAAATAAATAAAAAAAAATAGGCAACACACTTTGTAAAAAATCACACATACAAACATCTGCAAACTTAATAGAACACAAGATAAATAGTTTTAGCAGAGAGCTGCAAAACAGAAAAACTCTAAATTGCTTACCTGTCTTACCACTGCCAGCAGCTCAAGACTTTACAGATTTCAATCTACCTCTGACTTTTAGAAGTCCAAATAGCAATGGCAGTCTTGGAGGTAAGGAATTCCAGGTCTGAGCTTTCTCAGAGCTCAAGTTCATTTCTAGCTGCTCAAGAGTACCAGATTTTGCATGCCTTCTTTGGCTTTAATTTTGAATATCAAGTTTCCTGTTTCCACAATATATAACTCTGGAGGTAAACCAGACTCCAAATAAGGCAACACATCTTTTGATCATTTAATCTGAAGTAGCATTTTAAGAGACTGAGCTTTGAGTAATGAACATGGGTTTACAGCTGAGAAGTCAGTTTAACTTAACATTCCTGTTTCATTTCCAGTGAAAGCAATTATATAATTCTGCACAGACAATTTTTATATTCTATACAATTACACGCTTCAAGCTTTACTGAAAGCAACACTCACGTTTATGAAAAATAATTAAACTTAATGCAGTTTTTCTGATGGATTTATGGAAGACAACTGCAATCTTCACAGATTGTTACAAATGCTTCTGGTTAATTACAAAATTAAACACATTCTAAATAATGATAGACATGAAACATCACTCCACAAAGCACATCCATGCCCTCTAACTATGCTTGCATTATACGTGTTAAGGCAGAATTTTAAATGCAGAAGCAAACACTTTAGTTCCATTTCTGCTCAACAGAAAATTAATGAGTTTTAATTAAAAATAAAAAGCTTTGGTTCTGTAAATCACTTCTAGAAAACACTAAGGCTTATAGGTATCACATGCATAATGTAAAACACTGTAGTTAATCACTTTAAAAACAGAGCAAACTCTGCATTCCAATCATTAAAAGGAAGCACGTTCCATTGCTGTTCCGGACTAATCATCTTGATACTAGATATAGTCACAGTAGCTCTTAGAAGTCATTTCCTGTAACTATTGCTTTACCATTATTACCTGCTGAATGCAGAGGTCTCACAAAGGCTTATTTAGGTATTAGTGATAAGGAAGGCATAACATGGGCAAAGATGAACTTCTCTTAAAGGGTTCAAAACAAGAACAAACAACCCCTAACAACAGCTAGATGCTATGGACAAAACATTTTATTTTAGTGCTTTGTCCCAAGTACAATAGACTTCATTTGAATATTCGTTATCCATGTCTTCTAGCTAATGTTAGTACTATTTATTCTTGCTTTGAGCTGTTTTTAGAACTGGAAACTTGGAACTACTGTTTTTTTTTTTTTTTGATTCTCTTAAAAGTTATTTCAGTCTAAAACCAAGGGTGGTGAATTCTAATGGTTTATGCACATAATGAAGATGTCTTATTACATGGGAGAGACAAAGGGCCATAACATGGAACTAATGCATATCAGTGTGCAAATGTATAGTGAAAAAGTATTAAAACTTTTCTTCTTTCACAGCACATCTACAAGGTAATTATTTCTACAGATTACCCCACTTTAACCTGGAAGAGAGATGTCAAGCCATTTCTACCAGAAGAATACAGTGATAGAACATGAGCCAACATGTACAGGATACGTACACATGATCAGCTGGCTTTAGTAACCAATCACAGTGCTCAACTGAGAATATACAGTTATAATGCCTACACACTACTAGGAAGTGCAAACATGATGATCACTAGGGGATGTTTTTCTATTCTAGATAATTTGCTTAATTTACTTTGAGAGGAAACCAGACAGAGCCACGTGCAATTTATAGTAGTGACTGCTTACAGCAAAAAAAGAAATTATGTACTCACCATAACGTTCCACCTGAGTAGGTAACTTCATTTGTCAGCAACCTGTGGGTATCGGATTCGATTCGGATCCAAGCCGGCAGCTTTCCTAGCCAAAGATCTGAGCTCCAAGCTCCTCCCCCTACCCATAATACCCTGCTACCTCCCTCTAGTCCTCAGATAGAGTTTGCCATAGTATCACAGAATACTACAATAACCAAAGGACAAACCACCTGAACATCCTAACCTGATGTCATCTGGGAAGTGGAACACAATAATCCTATAAGGACAAATTACAGGTCAGGGGGATGGAGGGAGGGAGGGTAGGTTGCTGACAAATGAAGTTACCTACTCAGATGGAATGTTATGGTGAGTACATAACTTCTTTATCTGAAGTAGCTAACACCATTTGATCAGCAACCTGTGGGACAGAGTCCCCAGCTACCAACAACTTGGGAGGTCCTCAAGGAAGGATATTCCGGAGCACTGCAGAGCCAAAAGATGTGCACCCTCTGGATATTAGATCCAATTTATAATGTGTAATAAAAAGTATGAGAGGAAGCCCAAGTAGCTGCTGAACAAATGTCATCCAAAGAAACCCTCGACCAGAAGGCAGCAGAAGTAGCCACAGAATGGGTAGAGTGAGCTCGAGCTCAAACCCTCACGGGCACAGGTCGACCAGAGCTTCTGTATGCGAGAAGGATGCATTGGGAAATCCATCTAGCTAAGGTTACTTTATAGTCACTGGCTTACCCAGACAGGACTTGGCAAATGAAACAAATTGTTGATCTGATTTTTGAAATTCAGCTGTTCTGTTTAAGTAAAATCGCAAGTGTCTATGTACATCCAGACAATGAAGTCTATACTCTCCTTTGTTCTGATAATTAGGAAAGAAGACAGGTAGATTGATGGACTGGTTGATGTTGGCTTTGGAAGCCACTTTAGGCAGAAAGGAGGGATTAGTCCTAAGGGAAACCCTGTCTTTATGAAAGATGATGTATGGAGGCTTACTGCAAAGAGCGTGAAGCTCCGATATCCTCCTAGCTGAGGTAATAGCAATCAGGAAGGCAGTTTTCCAAGATACATACTTTAAGTCGACTGAAGCTGCAGGCTCAAAGGGGGGGGGGCAGTCAGAGCCTGGAGAACTAGGGTTAAATCCCATGTAGGAACTGCATCTTTAACAGGGGTTCTTAACAGGAAAGTTCCTTTCAGGAAGGTCTTGCAAATCTTAGAGGAAGCTAGGAGGCCAAAACTGTTTCCAACATGGAAGTGGGAAATAGCTGCCAATTGAACTTTAACAGTAGAAGAACTAGCCCCTTGATGAAAATATGGGATAGAAAGTAGACGACTGCTGGGATAGGAGCCATAAAAGGATCCAAATTCCTATGCTCCGCCCAGATAGAGAAACGCTTCCATTTACTCTTGTAGATTTTCCTGGTAGAAGGCTTATGAGCGGCCACCAGGATGGCCTTAACTGAGGATGAGATACCGGGAGTCCTAGCCATTAATGGAACTGGATCAACCAAGCAGAGAGCTTGAGGTTGTCCAGGTCGGGGGGGGTTTCAATCCCAAGGGATGAGAAATCAGATCCGGAATGGGATCCAAGATCCAGGGAAGATGTACTAGATGAGACCGTAGGCATGGGAACCAGGTTTGGCAAGGCCAGAATGGGGCTATGAGGATAACTCTGCTCCCCAACCTACGAGCTTTCTGCAAGAATTTTGTCATCAACGGAAGAGGAAGATAAGCATAAAGAAGACCGGATGGCCAAGCATGAACCAGAGCTTCTGTGGGGGAATTAGAGTGAAGAACTCGCTGCACTTTGTGTTCGAAGGTGACGCGAACAGATCGCAGCAAGGTTGACCCCGTCTGAGGAAGATCTGTTCTGCTACTAAGGGGTTCAGAGACTACTCGTAAGGTGAGACGATAGTTCGACTCAACCTGTCCGCTAGAATGTTTGACCAACCTGGTATGTGTGTTGCTATGAGAAAGCGGTTGGTGGATATTGCCCATTCCCACACTCTCATGTCCTCTCGGCAAAGTGGGTAAGGTCTGATTCCCCCCAGCTTGTTGATGTACCAGACTACTGACATGTTGTCAGTTTGAATTGCAATAGTCCCTGGAGGAAGAAGGGAATGGAGAGCCTGCAATGCTAGAAGCACCGCCCTCATCTCCAGGACATTGATATGCATAGAGGTCTCTGTGTGTATCCACGTGCCTTGGACGGATCTGCCCATGCAATGCCCCCCCCCCACCAGCGGAGAGATGCATCCGTGGTCAATGTGAGTTGGGGTGGGGACATGGAGAAGGGGTGCCCTTCCCGGAGGTCCCTGGAATGGAGCCACCACAGTAGAGATTCCCTGCAAACCCTGCTGAGGGGAATAGGTGTAGACAGGGGATGACGTAGGATGGACCACTGGACCTGTAAGGTCCAATGGAGAATTCTCATATTCATACGTGCGATCAGTGACCCCAGGGCCCTCAGGACTAATTCCGCTGGAGGAGCTGATGATTGTAGAAGAGCCAAAACTTGAAGGTTTAGGTTGCAGAGTCTGTCCGCCATCAGAAAGACTTTGGCTTGTATAGTGTCTATCCTGGCCCCTATGAAATCCAAGATCTGAGTAGGCTGAAGGGAGGATTTCTTGTGGTTGATCGTGATCCCTAGATGGTGGGCTAGATGTAAGAAGTAGTCCCTTGCTGAACATAGTAGATGCTTGGTGGGGGCGGTTAGGAAAGACCTGTATTCCCTGAAGCCTCAGGTGGGCCCCTACAACTGCCATGACCTTGGTGAACATCCTGGGGGCTGTGGTGAGACCGAAGGGTAGGACCCTGAACTGATAATGGCTGGCTCCCAGCTGAAAGTGGAGAAACCTCCTGGATCGCCTGTCCATTAGAATGTGGTAGTACGCATCCTTGAAGTCTATCGAGCATATCCAGTCATTCTCCTGTAAAAGTGGGAGAATGGATTGAATAGTGACCATCCGGAACTTTTCTTTGGCGACTGACAGGTTCAGTGTGGACAGGTCGAGAATCGGCCGCAAGTCCCCCGTCTCTTTTGGCACCAAAAAGAACCTGGAGTAGAAGCCAGATCCAGATTGCCCGAGGGGGATGTGCTGGATGGCTCTTTTTCTTAGCAGCTCTCTTATTTCGAAGGCTGCTACCTCCCAATGATTGGGTGGGACATCGGGAAGGCTCTTCGACCTAGGAGGAGAAGTTAGGAATGGAATTGAATAGCCTCTGGATATGATTCGGAGCACCCAGCGATCTGTAGTAATGGACTCCCAATGTGCTAGGTGCTCCGAGAAGTGCCCCCCCGACTGCCTCCAGAGAGGAGCAGTTGGGAAACCCCTCAGGGTTGCTGCGCGGGTCGATCGGAAAAGGGTTGCCTCAACCCGAAATTCTTCGGCCCCCCTCTGTCTCTGGGCTGGCGTCCACCCTGTCCTCCTCTGCCTCTGAAGGATGAGGGATCCGGAGCGAAACGGGATTTTTGAGCTTTCCGGAACCACATCTTCTTTTGTCCTCTTTGGTTCCTGGAGAAGGACCTCTGAGGAGCCGAGAAGCTGATCCCGACGGCAGACATCTTCCTTTCTTTCTCGCTCTAGAGAAGCGTATCACGGACGGTTTTGCCGAAAAGCATAGAACTGTCAAAAGGGGAGTTCGCTAAGGACGCCTTGAAGGGTTCCACAAAGTCACAGAGACGGAGCCAGGCCTGTCGACGTAAGACAAGGCCTGTTCCACTAGCTCTAGCCGTTCCCTCCGTGGCATGGGAGAGAAACCGCATAGATGTGTTAGTAATCGACTTAAGAGTGGCCATTCGAGCTGAGAAGGTCCGTTTGTCCTCGGCCGACATGGACTCTGGAGGTGATCCAGCGTACTCTTTGATTAGGGCCTGCTGGAGCCGAATTACGTGTGCCATGTAGTTAAGTGACCTTACAGAGAAGGTCGCTGAAGCGAACATCCACTTTCTGAGGTGGTTCATCGTCCGAAACTCCTTGTCTGGGGGATGTACCGAGGAACTCTCCTGTGCTAATTCCTTTTTAGTGGCAGCCGCCACCACCATGGCATCCACTGGGGCACCCTTGCTCCAAACTGTCCTGTCCGTGGGAGGGCTAAGGATCCTGTCCGGTCTCTTGGGTATTGCCTCAACAGTGTCCGGCTCCTTCCATGCCCTGGTAGTTATGAGGTCCACCAGGGGATTAGCAGGAGGGGACACCCAAGAGGTAGATGGGCCTGCGTCAAATGCCTCCAGAAACACAGACTCATCCGAGGAAGGTTTTTGGGCTGACCACCCCCCTCTAATGCGCAACATTTCCATAATGTCTCCAAAGGAGACGTCCTCGGGGGGTGACCTTGGGGAACCTTCCCCTTCCTCTAAGTCCGTGTCTTCTGTGAGGGACTTGGGTGTGTCCAAGTGCCTGCTCTTGCACTTTCGTTTGTGAGGGATCTCCTCGGGGGGGGGGGGGCTGTCCAAAGAGGGCTCACCAACAATGTCCTGTTCCTCTACAGGAACCATCTGGGACATAGGCACAGGCTGTCCCTGGGGCCGGATGATGGAAGACAGGCCTGTCTGAGGGAGAATGATGGGTGGATCTATAGCAATAACCTGGAGCCTCAAATCCCTCGAAAGGACCCTCTCCACAACGTCGAATGCCGAGGGTGAACTGCTCTCCCTAGGATCCGAAAGCAGTCCCCTCGGATCCGGCATGCGGATAGGAGCCAGAGATGACCCGATCGGATCCGAAAGAGTAGTGCGCTCCGACCTCAACGGAGCCGAAGACCCACTGACCCATCCGGATCTGACGCTCAACTCACAGCCCTGAGAGCTCAGATCCGAAAAAGAATCCAACAGACTCGAGGGTACAGTCGGCGCCGTAGTAGGAAACACTGCCGACGCTGACATTACCCCGGCTCCGAAGCTAGTCAGACAGCTCCGAACCCTGACAGCGGGTCAGAGAAGGAGCAATGGGGGCAAAAAAAGGGGTTGAGCTCCTCCCCCGGAGGGGGGGGGGGCAAGAGCACTCCCATCTGCAGCTGGTCCTGAAGAAATCGACGCATCATCCGGTCCATGTCTGCGTCGGATAGACTCCTAGTAAACCTGGATGAGGCTGCCGAGGCCGGCCAGGAAGGCTGCCTAGATTACCTCGAAGGTGACCGGGCCTCCTCCTTGGGGGAGAAACGTGGAAAATGAAGCCGGGAGGGGGAAGACCCAGAGACCTTAAGGGGAGAGGCAAGCTGCTTAGATGGCGGGGCTGATGGAGCTGACTCGGCCCGCCTCTTGTGGCTACAATGCCTATCTCTCTCTCGCTCCTTGTCCTTCCATCTTTCTTTCTGCCGTCCCTTTCCTCCTGGGCCAAAGAGGGAGGTTGAGTCCCGGCCAGGGGAGCAGGAGTGTTAGGTGGAGCAGCCGCGGCTGGCGCCACAGAGGGGGGAGGAGGATGAAGTGGAATCGGGGCAAAAGGCCCGCAAGGATTAGCTTCGTCTTCCTATCCCTCAAAGGCCTGGGGTTGAAGGCTGCACAAATAGTGCAGCCCGAAGAAAGATGGTCAACACCCAGGCAAATAATGCACCGAGGGTGGCCATCCGCTGGGGATAGCTTATGGCCACACTCGGAGCATTTAGAAAACATAGCTTTTGGGCCTTCAGACATTTTGAAGAAAAAAGAAAAGTATAGTCCCACATGCACACACCTTCACACACAGACAGAGGGGGAGGGGGAATTAACTTTTAACTAGATTAAGAAACTTTAAACTACCCAAAAGGTACTAAGGGAGAGAAGGGAACCACACACACAATGTTCAGAAAATTTTTTGACAGAAGAAAAGTGTAAAAAACTTTAAACTCACAACACTCACGCTAGGAGCTCATTCTAAGATGCTTAAAGAAGCTGCGGCAAACAAGATTCGAGAACCAGAGGGAGGTAGCAGACTATTATGGGTAGGAGCCTGGATCTTTGGCTAGGAAAGCTGCCGAATTGGATCAGATACCCACAGGTTGCTGATCAAATGAAGTTAACTACTTCAGATCAGTCTTTTTCTGGAACTGACATGAGAGAGTTATTGTGGTAGCAGCTTAAAATACATTACTGCGGTTATTTGTTTACGACTTTTGGGTGGTTGTCCATTTGTGTAGTAGTCAGTGGATAAAAGCAAGTCAGCTAAGGTAATCACAAAGTGATCATACATATGGCTTGGTGTGAAATGGGATGGAGACAAAGCATAGCATCTCATAACTACAATGTGAAACAATTTACTTATCATTTTAACTGGATAAGGACACTGTTCTGAAGACCCTTTTCAGTATGACCAGAACCAAAATGGCCCAGAAATTAGAAGTTTATTGGCTGTTTTGGGCTAATTTCTCTCTCTTTCATTCCCCAGCTATAAAACACTCATTAGCGCAGTTTTGCACGCCGGGCAACTATTCCCGGCTCCACAATGTCTACTCTTCAATTTTTCCATTGGCACTACACAAATTTTCAACTTAAGCACTCAAACCATTCACTTCTCAGCCCGGCACTTGCTCAAAATTCATAGCAAGCACTAATAAACTTTAGCACTAGACCCCCCCCTATACTGTAGAGAAGGACAAGGCTCTATATTCGACCTTACCAGCCAATCAGTAAAACAGCTCACTGTACCTATCCAGGCATGTCCAAAGGGCAGTTTCACGTGTACTCTCTGGTCCATCTGGTGAATCTGGGCAGTTTGAGGCAATGTTACAACTGCCTCATGTACATAGACAACCCTTTCCTCTTAACACCAAACACTAATACATGCAAGAGATGCAATTATACAGCCAAACTGGAGGCTAAGCCCTCTCAACCCAAGACTGGACCAGACAGTCAAGAGGAGAAGGGAATTACTTGCATCACACCACTAGTCTCACAAAGACCTATGAAACCAGCACTGGCAAAAAACACACAAATACACAAAACATACTCGGAGGCTCTAAATAAAAATCTGCAAAAGCAGAGACCTCCAAAGCAGACATCCAAGGAACTTCCACCCCCCCCCCAACACAAACCATGAAACACATACTTCGCAAAACCAGTGTGCCACACAATCACAGCCCTTAAGGCAAAATAACATATCCAACACACTAGTAATAGATGACTCTATAGTCAGACACACTGACATCCCACTCACTAGGCTGAACAAGGAGAAAGTTACTGTTAGCTGCCTGTCAGGTGCCAGGATCAGTCACATAACATAAGCACTCAGGTCACTCCATAACAAGTACAAATAGGATTCTGTAATTGTCCTGTTAGTGTGAATGACCTGAGCCGTACCTCCCTGGACTACATGAAAAGGACATGGAAGAGCTCTCTGATCATGTAGCCCAGGCTGGTATGACCCTGACCCTGAGTAATATCCTGCCCTTACCAAGAATTATACCACGGTATAAAAAATATATATATATCAATTTCAACAACTGGCTAAGGTTCTGGTGTCATTCAAAGGGAATCCAGTGTCTGTCAGTCTGGGATGACATGCTCGACAAGCCACACTGCTTCACTAGAGATGGCTTGCACCTGTCACCATTAGGCTTTCGAATACTGGCCAAGGCTCTTGCCACCCCTACAGTGCCTTTTTTAGGCAAGGCTCAAAAGACAAACCCACCGCCGTAAAAAGCACAAGTAACAAAAAACTGAGGGTATTGCTACTCAATGCCAGAAGTCTAAACATCAAAATGCATGCACTCGAGGCACTCCTCAGTATGGAGAAAACAGATATATGTGCAGTAACAGAAACCTGGTTTAAGGCTCCAGAGAGCACCCCAGCACTACCAGGCTACAACTCATACCATACATTTCTGCCACAAAACCCGGACCGAAATACAAAAGGCAGAGGCGTATCCATATTCATCAAGGATACCCACATCTCCAGGTTAGTGGCACAGCATGTTGCTTCAGAGATCATCCAAGTGCAACTAACAATGGGCACAACTGCAATTCAAATTGTAACTTTCTACAGATCACCCACCATGTCCCAGGACCCCCATTCCGCATTTCTGGAAACACTGGGAAACAAAAGTCCTACCAAACACCCTGATATTGGGTGATTTCAATTACCCAAACATTAACTGGGAGAACTACTCAAGTACTAACTCCCTTGCCCAACATTTCCTAGAATTTATAAACTCAAACGCCCTGGATCAAATGGTCAACACCCCCACAAGAGGTGACAACATATTGGACCTGGTCATCACCAACATGGGCGACCGGTGTTCCACACCGGAGGTCAACTACTTGCTGGTTAAATCTGACCATAAACTAATCACTCTGGATATCCACATTCCACCCTCACCCCCAGTCAAAGAAACCACTGTGAAAAACTTTTCAAAAGCAAACTTCACATTACTTAAGACTGAGGTGGAAAGCTTCAAATCCCCATGTTAAAGGATAACGATGCCCAAGCTGCACAATCCTTTACTAATGCACTCTACGGGCACCTACAAGAATGCATGGATCATGCTATCCCAAGCAAAACCAAGACTCAGTCCTCCAAGAAAAGGAAACCAAGTCTGCTGGACCCCTGTCATAAACAAGCTATACAACAGAAGGATGAAACTAGTACAGAAGAGAGTAAAATCCCAAGAGGGGAAAACAATCAGCAAGAAAGTACGATCCCTCATAAAATCATCCAAGGCTAGCTTCGAAAGAAAAATTGCCAAGGACTCCAAAGATAACCACAAGGCTTAGCTATGTCAAGAATCTAAGTGGCAATTCCCAGATCTGCTCGGAGTTAGTGCAGAATGGCACAAAATACACTGAACCAACCGATATCGCCAACATCCTGGCAGACAGGTTCAGTGCAAACTTCACCCCCAAAAAGGCCCATAACCATACCAGAAGAATGCAGTGCCCCTGATATCACAGCCACTCAGGTTAAAACAACCCTCTCCAAAGCCAAAAAACACAGCATCAATGGGACTGGACAGGCTGTGTCTTACATGAGCTCAAAGATGAACTAACCCTTCACCTAAACACACTGTTCAAACTCAGCCTCTTCACAGGCTAAGTGCCCATAAAGTGGCGCACAGCAACGGTTATTCCGCTCCACAAAGGTGGAGCCACAACAGACTCCGGGAACTATCGCCCTATAAGCCTGATTAGCTTAGCTTGATCTGCAAGGCTATGGAGTGCATCATCATGGATCTCATTAACTGATACATTGGGAACATCCAAACACTGGACCCTACCCAGTTCGGCTTTGTTAAGGGCAGATCAGGCCTCCTAAACCTGGTGGACTTCTTTGAGACAGTTACTAAGGCTATAGACATGGGAAAAGTGGTCCACACAGCCTACCTAGACCTCGCAAAGGCCTTCAACACCATTCCCCATTCTGGTACTATAGACAAGCTCACCAGCCTGAACATAAACCCCTACATCATGAGGTGGGTTGCCAACTGGCTCACTGACAGAACCCACATGGTAAGAGATGCGGAAACTAGGTCTGACTCTAAACCAGTTACAAGTGGCGTTCCCCAGGGCTCAGTCCTAGGACCCTCCCATTTGGCATATACTTCTCAAAGGTACATGCAAGCACAGGACGACTATGGCTGACCAAGTTCACAGATGACTGTAAACTAGGGGCTATTACTGACTCTCTGGCTGACACAGACATCCTCCAAAAGGGTCTCACTGAGACAGATACCTGGTGTCAAAACCATGGCCTCAAGCTAAATGCCAAAAAGTGCATAGTCATCCCGTTTGGAAAAAAACAAAGTACCCACAAATTACCACATAGGTGATAGCCCCCTAAATACGGAAGACGAAATAAGGGATCTGAGGACCCAAGTAGATAGTAATCTCTCCTTTGATAATCACATTGCCAAAGTGGTTAGAAAATCCTTCTGTGTGGCCCACCTAATCACAAAAGGGTTTGCATCCAGATCAAAAGAGGTCATTGTGCCCCTCTACGCATCACTCATCAGACCCATCATAGAGTACAACACCCCATTTGGGATGTACCTTACAAGACACCTGCAACAGCTGGAATGACCACAGAAGTACCTCACCAAGAGGATCACTGGCCTCAAACAGATGCCCTATGCAGCTCGACTGAAGAAACTTCAGCTGTACTTGGTTGCATACCACCTACTCAGAGGTGATCTCTGCCTGACATACAAGGCCATGTCCAACCCAAAACTGACATACATGCTCCACCTAAAGAAAACCATATCCCCTCGAGCCACACGCTCTAGGGATCTAAACATCACCACAAGAACAAGCGGGACATGCTGGAGGGATAGATTCCTGTCCCAGAGACTTCCCATGCTCTGGGACAAGATTCCAATCTACATTAGGCAGAGCTCCTCACGAACACTCTTCAAGAGAAACCTTGACGAGTGGATGGGAAACAGGAAGTTTACCCTGGGGATCACTTCAGTGGCTCTGCTGGATAGAGGCACAGGGAACTAATCTAAGGGGGAGTCGAAAGCCAACACATTCCGGCTAGGCTTATAAATGCCTTTGGGCAGATAGCCTAGTACCTACCTATAAACCTATAAAAGTAGCAAAACAAGCAATAGACTGTATATAAAATGAACAGCAAATGAGTATTAAAGCAACTATCTATCCAAGTATTTATGTAGAATATTTACAATGCATAAAAGCAGGATATGATAAATATATCACTCAATTTTACATAAACATTCTAATGAATGAGTAATTGAAAAAAGAAAATATGCAGAAGCACCAACATAACTTTCTCCAGCATCTGAAAGCTTTATGTCATTTACTGACCTAATGCCAACTGATAGAAGGTGAAAAAGATAATATTTATAGAACCTGTGAAGCTTCCCTAACATAATAGGCTAAATACAACATTACTTTTGCTGTGACTGTTGTTTTTTTGTTTTACTATTTCTGGTAAGAAACTAGACATCAGTAGGAAGTTGTACCCACAGTGCCATACTTTTTTCTTCTTAATTTTTGTAGCAGTTAACATGGAGGAAGCACTACAACTGTAAGTGGAAAAATGCATTGCTGTGAATGTTATTTTACCACTTTTGGCAATCAAGCAAGAGGTGATCGTTAGAAGTGGCTGCCTGTTTGTGTGGGTGGGGACAGGTTCTGTACAAAAGGAAAGAGCAATTTAACACAGTTACTTCTGAATGGTTATTGCTTTGGTTTGTTAGTGGGGGGTTGTGTACATTAAAGAGCAATACAGCTATTGCATTTATGTGATTTCTTCACAGTAAAATGTAGTGTACCCTTTTCAGAAAATGTACATTCCACCAAAACAGTATGTCCGTTTTGTACCAAAGTACCTCATCAAAAGTCCCAGAACTTTCGATTTTTATTTTAAGCTGCAATACAAGGAACTAACATGGGATCTCTTATAAATAAGAGTATTTCAGAGGATATTTTGTTGTTGCAGTTTAGCTCTATGCTTGGTTTCCACCTGGGGTCTATATGACTTCTGCACAAAAGGCTCAGTAAAACTAATGTCTAGAAAATATATGCCAAGTTCTAATTACGTCATAAGTAAAAATCCTATACATTTCTCAAAAAAAAAAAAATTAGAGAGACACACATACACACACGTGTGTGTGTGTGAGTGCACATTTTTTTTTGGGGGGGGGGTAGGGGATTGTAATATACTCTGGCTATAGTACTATGCTTTCAAGTGGCTGAAGCTGAGGACACAAATTCTGAGAAGTGCTGCACTGGAAGCTGTGTGATTAGAATTGCACTCTTAGTTGTTCTTTTGTAGCTGAATACCATACTATTACTACTGAAATGTCAAAAGGGTCACAGATATAGTCTCTCTCAAAGATTGGAGCCAGTGGTTTTAGTTTATATGCCTGTAATGCAAAGTCTAACATAGTGCATGTTTTTCACTTGGGTACTGTGGTGAATTTCTTCTCAAAAAGATGAGTACAAAAATAACCTAAAATACCTCTGAGTTATCAATACACAAGGAATAAAAATCATATATTTTTTTCTCTCTCTCAAATACAAAACATTCTACTGGTCACTAATATTGTCCAGCCCTACCCCACCATCATTCAGAAATCCATATGCAGCAAACCACAAATTTAGAAAGTATTTTTTTTTTATTGGTTTTATGACCCACCCCCAAGTTTAGGCATTTATATACAGCAAACATTACAAGAAAACAAAGCCGTGTTTGTTGTCGCTACAGCTGGAACCACTAGTTAAACATGTCTTGTAGCACAGTATTACCAATATATTATTCTGAGAAGTTTGGTAGATTCTTTATACAGTTACCATTACTGCTAAGTATCACCAGTAGTCATATAGTGGTTTGGATGCTCTGTTCTTGCCATCCATCCATCACCCCTTTTTTCCATTTCTGCACATGGGGTCAGGGAGTGACTTCAACAATGAGAATCATCTAGAATCAAGATTTACACCGCCAGGCAGCAATTTTCAACCGGATACACTCAGTACGACTCAGAATCATATTCTTGGGTGTATACTTATGAATTGCAAATGAGAAATACTCTTCTTCTCTACGAAAACTTTTTTTTATCATTTTTACATATTGTAGCACAACGTGCACATTTTACATACTCCGAGAAGCATGGTATTATACGAGATTCTGTTGTTGATTTTCCTTAAAAGCTATGAAGATGTGGAAAACACAAAGTGGATAAGGGGTCTTTCCTGAAAATTTCATGAGACAAGCCTGAAGCAGAAGAAAGCGATCATCATTGAGAGTTAGGGAGGAATTCAGGGTAGAATGGCCTTTGTAAATTGACATTTATAAAATATTCAGCTGAAAAAACTAACATTCATTTTTTTGAGAGTAAAACAAACAAAAGCTATCAAAACGTATTACATAATGCGGATATGATTTCATACCCCAAAACACGTGTTTCTATATAAAAGTGAGCTTCTCATTCTCTGTATATGTTAAAAGTGCACAGAATCATTAAAATGCATTTTGTCATTAAAATTCAATGTGCAGCTGCACCTTTGTCTTTGAGGGTAGGTGCCCATTCCAAAGAAGCTTCATTACACGAGTAACATTCTATTAAATTTTCATAAACAGGCACTGAACCACTTTGAAGATGTGCGCTTTTAAATACAAAGAGCAAAAACAAAGAAAAACAGACAGTATGCTCGGGGCAAAACTTCCGTAAATGATCAGTAATTAAAGTGGGGTATGGAACTATGATTTAGGCATTCAATGGTTTAGTACCCTATGCATTTTTTGAACAGGTGATCCCGCAGTTTAGCTTTGAAACCCTCAACATTTCCTGCTGCAACAGGTGTATTTTTGAAAATGCTTTCTTATGAAGCCAGTGCTGGGGCAAATTAATATAGGTGCTTCACATCTGCCACTGTCAGTAGAGGTAATGAGTTACTCTGGTAAAATGTTTACCATGTGGGGTAGGCAGTAACTCATCTTGATTAATTTAAGGGTGAGGGTGTTAAGTAGGAGGGTGGCTCTACTTGTTATTGGTAACCTATGGAATTTTTCCAAAGAGATCACCATAGTACATTAAAGTGTCTGTTAACTGCATAACCTGGCAGAGTCTTAACAGTGGTTTGTAATACTTGGGCAAACTATTTCAGTTTGCTCTGTTCGAGGAGTAAATAGTACTCTGACTTTGGAAGTAATACATTTCTAGCAAACACTCAGTGGGCTGCAGAAGACTGGTATAATTAAAGCTGAATTTTAGTTGCAACATGGATAAGTTTTCCATGGTTCAGTGAAGCCTTGGCAACTCAGCAGTGTATGTTTAATTGTACCCAAAATTAAAAAAAAAATCCTTGTGGTCTAAGCTTTTCAAGGACAATGATGTACTTTATCATAGAAATTCTGGAACATCAGCACAGTTAAGGCATTGAAGCCAGTAGCCAGCTGTGGCATAAGGATATCCCCAGGGTTGAGCCACATAAATCACCATCTGTGGAAAATCAGGTAATATAAATATGCTCACACTGAATAAAATAGACACATGGGAAATGTAATTAATTTTATACCTTCTAAAACTCTAACACAGGAAAGAGTACTCAGCAAAAGTTTATGTTATGCATTAGGATATCCTTCCTATTAGAATGCAGTGAACCTGTGAAACAGTAAGTGAATAAAAAGTAAATGCAATCTACTGAAGAAAACTAGGACAAAAATCTGCTTTCAAAAAACATATACATCAGCAGACATTCAAAGCTACAATGGGTTCATAAAATTTACTTATTTTTAAGTTTTTTTTTTTTACTTGCAATTTTTTTTTTCTTTTAGGAGTGGGACCCTCACCTCCACCATTAACCTCTCTCTGTCCATTCAGTTAGTTTACGAGTGTTGATTGGTCCAAAGATCCCTTTCAGGGATATCCTGAGCTATTACAACTATAATTACAGACTATAATGTAACAAACATATTTGCAAAGAATTCCTTGCACAAAAATACAAAACCTAACAAAATGATGAACCAGGAAATAAAATGCTGTACTTAAGAAGAACTATTTGCGTAGATTACATGACAAAATGAGATGACAAAACAGAAGTAACATCAGATTGTTTAAGCAATAAATGTTAACGCATAAATGAATGAATAAATTTTACTTTATTGTGGGTCAGCTGTAGAGAGTCCAATTAAACTGGTAAAGAAAATGAATGTGTTATCCATTACCATAGGTTCATAGGACGATACTAGGCTATTGGTCCACAGGCCCTTATAAGCCTAGCCAAGAATTTCACCCCATGTTCCCACAAAGTCAGCACCTGTTTTCCCTGTCCAGCAGGGACACAGGTGGGATCCCAGAGGTATATTTTCTGTTTCTCATCCAGTCATCCAAGCTCCTCTTAAAGAGGGCTATTGAGGTGCTCTGCTTGACATGCAGAGGAAGTCTATTCCACAGATGGGGGACTCATTGGGACACAAATCTATCTCATCAACAAGTTCGAATAATGTCTCAGACCAGGTTGAGACCTTGTGTGCAGGTTGCATGATTGGAGTTTCACTTACGGATATGGAGCAACTCCATCAAGGCTGAGTCTAAGATGGCCTTGTATGCCAGACACAGGTCACCTCTGAGCAGTCTGTATGAGACTGATTAGAGGGACAGGGCTTTTAGCCTATCTGTATAGGATAGGTGTTTGAGACTCTGGATTTTCCTGGTCAGGAACCTCTGTGGTCTCTCCAACTGCTGCATGTGCTTGGCAAAGTACATGCCTAAGGGGGCACTGTAATCGATAATCTGATAAGGGAGGAGTAGAGGGATGTTATGACCTCCTTATTCCTGGATGAAATACCCTTACTTATGAGGTGGGCCATGTAGAAAGCCTTCTGCACAATGGAGGCAACATGGTGGTCAAAAGTAAGGTTGCTATCAACCTGGGTGCCCAAGTATCTCATGACTGACTGCGTGCTTAGTACACTATCAATGTGATAATTAGTGGGAACACCATTTTCCCCAAAGGGGATAATGATGAATTTCCTGGCATTTGAGGCCATGCATCTGGCACCAGTCATTAGTTTGGTTAAGGTCCTCTTGGAGGATGTTCACATCACTAGGGGATTTTAGCCACAGAGCACTGGTTTTGGCCACTGAAATAAGTGCATTTCGTATGCTCGCACAGGTGCGATGTTAGTAATTTAAGGAATTCTGGCAAATTACTAGTCTTACCTTTCTGGGAGAGCATTCAGAATTGATGGTAAAAGTTTAGAAAATGCATTTTCACACAGCGTCAGCTTAAAGGAGGGTCTGTGTAGTAGGAGGCCTGTCTCTTATCCTTTCTTCATATACTCCCATTAATTCCTTTAAGTGATAACTTTCCAGCGAGTAAATCTATTCCATAACAGGGAAAATGTCCTTACATTTGTGAGATCATCACTCCAGTCACAGCAACTGCCAGGGAGTGGGACATCATACAATGGTTTAGTGAAGGGATTAATAAAAATTAAAAGTAATTTTGAAAGGGGAAAACTAGGCCTATCCTAGAAGGTACAAACATGCAATGATATTTGAATCACAATGTACTTCCTTACGTGTGACCGCTACAAAACTGTTCCTCTACTGAAATACCAGTTAGTCAGTGATGCAGTGTGTAAAGGACCTCATCCCTTTTTGTCCATTAGAGTATGAATCACCTGAAGCTGAACCTCCAACCTCATCCTCCAAGCTGGCTTCAGCTGCTGAATGAATTTACCTGCTTACCTGGTTTTTCTATGGTCTAAGCCAACTACTCGAACTCAGACCTCCTGGCTTACTGTCAAAGCTACATTCATGTACACACTGGAGGCTGACCATCAGGCTACTTTATGCATACATGTGCACATTCAACAACAGAAGCAAAGAACTTCATCAACCACTAGTAAGTAATGCACTACCTATGGCTAATACTTAACTACAGTAATTAAACTGCAGATCAATAATAAAAAGAAAAAAAAGGCCACTTTTTAAAATTATGCATTTTTTTTGCATTCAAAATGAAAATAATACTATGTTTCCTGCTGTTGTGTGCATACATAAATTTGATAAATTTGCACAGTGCAGGTTAGAGGAATGAACCTTCTATTAATCCCGTAAAACAAAAAATTCCGATAGTTAAATCTATTCATGTTTCTGATTTTATAAATACCATCTAGAAGAGCAATCTCTATATTTTATGTCATGCTCAGGGGATGTATTGTTTAGTGTGATAATCAGAACAAAAGTTTTTGTTTTTTTTTATAACATTTTTTCCTGCATACAAGTTTCTATCAAAGCTTTTGTCAACTCCATGGCATACAAAGATCAATCCCTGGCTGTGAACCACATGAACCAGAATTAACCATCATCTCTGGCACTGATAGAGTCAATAAGAGATGGTGGGCGTGAGTGGACAAGCTGTCTTGCCCATCTTGAGGGGAATGGGGAGGTAGTCTGGCCTTTTACAATGCCTTCATATGCTACCACATAACTGGAGAGGGAAGAAGTATAATTGCGTACACAACATAAATGTAGATGTTCGAGTGTATTCACTGTTGCAGTCATCACCTGTGAGTTATCCCAGCTGTGGTAGTCCTCGGCCAGCCCGAATAACAGAGTCAATATTTTTCTGCATAGGTTGCTGTCGCCTGTAGTCTGACGTCAAGTCGTCAGTAATATAAAGCAAGGTAGCCAACGGCATTACCTTTTCTTGCCCTAACCCATCAGAAGCACAAGGAAAGATGGTAAAGTGGTCCTGGTGGCTAAAAGCCACCGTCGGAAGCTTATGTTCCCCTAGGAAAAAAAGAGGATACAAGGGGGAAGGAAACCAGGACTGCAACAGTGAATACACTAACATCTACATTTATGGTAAGTGTACACAACTGTACTATGTTCTTCATGTTCCACTGTTGCAGTCATCACCTGTGGGAGGATTCCCAAAGCTGAGGAGAGGGGTGGAAGGATTAGTTAGAGACTTAGGCATGGGTCAGTAAGCCCTGCAGAACTGCAGAGGCAAACCCTGCCCTAGACTTAGAGAAAAGAGGTATGTGGTAATGCTTTGTAAAGGTATGGACAGAGGTCTAGGTGGCAGCTTCCAAGATGTCCCTGGTGGGAACTCCTCTGAGGAATACAGTGGAAATGGAGGCTGTCCTAGTGGAATGGGTAAGAATAGACTTGGGGGTGATTTCCCATGTAGTCTGTAGCAGAAATGGATACAGTGTGATATCCATTTGGAAATGGTTTGCTTGGAAATGGGCTTCCCCTCTGCCCTGGGGGAAAGCTGATAAGAAGCTGGTCTGTTTTTCTGAAAGGTTTAATATGGACCAGGTAGTATTCGAGTTGTCTGTGTACGTCTAGTGAGTGCAGAATTCTTTCTCCCTTGTTTTGAGGGTTAGGAAAGAAGGTGGGTAGATGTACGGCCTGGTTGAGGGTCACATAAGATTCCACCTAGGGCATAAGGAGGGGTTAGTCCTCAGGGAGACCCTGTCTACATGGAAAATGATGAAGGACTCAATGGCCATGAGTGCCTGAAGTTCTGAAACCCTTCTGGCTGAGGTGTTAGCTAGTAGGAAAGCAGTCTTCCAGGAGAGGTATCTCAATTCTGTTGAAGCAGCAGGTTTGAATGAAGGTAAGGTTAATTTTTCTAAAATATAATTCAGGTCCCATGCTGGCGTGGGTGGCCTTCTGGCAGGTCTGATATTAGAAGCCCTCAGAGGAATTGTTTAATCAAAGGATGTGAGAAGAGGGGCTGGTCTGAATCGAAATGAGCTAAAATGGCTGAGCCATGGATTTTAATAAAAGAGAAGGAGAGGTCACTATTGAGTAACTTGGCTAGGTAGTCCATGATAAGAGGGATGAAAGGCTGTGAGGTACTGCCCCCTCTGGAATGGCTCCAAGAGCAGAATCTTTTCCATTTCCCTGCGTAAGATTTTCTGGTGCTGGGTCTTCTGGCCTCTGTTATAATGTCTAGGACCTGTTTGCTTAACAGGGACCCCTTGTTTGCTTTTAAAGTATTAGCCATGCTGACAGTTTGAGTCTGCAAGTCTGGGTGCAGCATTCCCACCCCCCCCCACCTGGGTCAAAAGATCTGAGATCGGGGTAGCTGCCTGGGAGGCTGTGAGGTCAGGCTGCGCAGTAAGGGGTACCAATGCTGTCTGGGCCAATCTGGAGTAGTGAGGATGGCCTTTGGTCTCTCCTCCCTTATCTTGGTCAGTACATTGGCAATAAGAGGCAGAGTCGGGATGCGTACACAAAGAGGGAGTTCTAGGGGAAGGTCAAGGTATCCACCTTCCATGATAGGTGGTGATACTCCCTGGTACAGAATTTTTTCAGCTGGTAGTTGAGGTACAAAGCAAAGAGACCCACCTCCGGAGTTCCCCACTCCTGAATGACTTGCAAAAAGATTTTTCTGTGGAGCTCCCATTTGTGGGAGTCCAGTAAGTTTCTGCTTTATGGTCTGCCAGGGTGTTGTTGACCCCTGATAGGTATTGTGCAATTAGATGTAAACCCATGGAGGCGGCCATCAGCCAGAGGTTCATGGCTAGCCTGCACAGTGGGTAAGAATGGGTCCCTCCCAGTTTGTACATATACCACATTACTGTGGTGTTGTCTGCATTGATAAGGAGAACCCCTGGCCTGAGATGGGGTTTGAAGGATGTCAGAGCCTTTTGTGCTGCCATCATTTCCTTCTGACTGATGTGTAAGGGAATGTGCTGGGCATCCCAAAGACCTAGGGTACACCTGCCTGCTAGGTGAGCACCCCAAGCAATGTCTGAGGCATCGGTGGTAATGGTCTGGCCAGTAGGCCGGATGATTAAGGGAAGACCCATGTTCTTGGCACAGGCCCCTGCCCACCAGAGAAACTCGGGCCCTTATATAGGGGATCAGAAGGAGAAAGGTCTTTAGAGGCTGAGAGTGCTGACACCAACGGTTCTTTAGATACCACTGAAGTTTCCTCATGTGATGCCTGGCCAGAGGAATTGGAAGGATGCAAGATTCCATGTACCCCAAGGCTTGCAAGAACTTCCTCGCAGTGAGGTGATTTCTGGAAGCCAGCTGGATAAAGCAGAGAGGCAGGAAGCTCTGCTTTTCTGGGGATATGACGGTTATTTGGGATGCTGTGTCCAGCAGTACTTCCAAGAAAAAGATCTTTCTGGATGGTGTTTACTTTGATTTCTTCTTGTTGATGGTGAACCCTAGGGAAGTTAGGAGGGTTTTGACAAAGAGAAGGCCATGGAGCAGCTTTTCTTTGCACTCTGCCTGAATGAGGCAGTCATCCAGATATGGGTAAATCTGTATATTTCTCTGTCTGCAAAATGCTATGGCTGGGGATAAGCACTTGGTGAATACTCTGGGTGCAGTAGATAAGCCAAAGGGTAGCGCAGAGAACTACAAGTGTTGTGAGCCTGCTCTGAAGTGCAGGAATTTCCTGCAGGATTCCCTTATGGGGATGTGGAGGTAGGCATCTTTTGGGTCTAGGGTCACTAGCTAGGCATTTCTTGTCAGCAGAGGCAGCAGCTGCTGCAAAGTTATCATTTTGATTTTGGGGACCACCAGGGAGGTGTTCAGAATGGATAGATCCAGGATGGGGCGCCAAGTGCCCTCTTTTCTGGGAACAAGGAATAGTCTGGAATAAAAGCCCTTGCCTGTTTGATCTGAGGGGACAGATTCTACTGCCCCCTGGGATATGAGAGTTTTAGAATTGGGAGTTCGTTGAAAGAGAATTTATATCCCTGAAAAAATTATCTCTAGACCATTTTGATCCTTTGTTACAGAAAGCCTCCTTTCTCCTTTTCCCTCCTCCTTTTGGTGAGTGAAAGTGAGTGAGAGGAGAGAGGAGGGAGAGGGAGTGGTTTTGCCATTTTGCCATGCTCAGGTGGCTCTGGGGGTGGGGGGTTGGGGTGGTTTGGTGGTTTGTTGTTGTCTCCTGGGATAGGGAGCTTGGGTGATCTGTCCCTGCGGGGCTTACCTTGGCCCTGTCTGCTAGGTGCAGCAAAAGTTCATGCTAAACCTGAGAGGTTGAACCTGAAAGAAATATTTTACTGTTTGCATAGATTTTGCTTTATCTTCCTTGTTTTTAAGCACCTCTTCTGCTTTTACTCCAAACAAGGGGTGCATCAATTAGTTTAGACTTGACATGATCAGGGAGAAGTCATTCCTTCAACCATGCATGTCTCCTAATGACAGATCCTGACATTGCTGCCCTGCTTTTGAGGCTTCTAGGGCATCATATCCACAATGTAATGAGTGTTTGGCCAGTAAATCTTCTAACTCTTTCAAAGTGGCACAGTCTGGAAAGGTTGAAATCTTTTGCTTTAATAGTTCCAAACTGTGTTGTTGATATTTTAACATATGGAACTGACAGTTGAGTGTTCTGATAGCTAAGGTTGCAGATGTGTATACTTTTTTACCCCATCTATCCAGAGCTCTGGAATCATTGTCAGAAGGAACAGGATTCTTGGCAGAACTAGTCTTAGCTCCTTTAGGTCTCTGTGTAATGACCTCTGGGTCTGCAGCAGGATTTCTGTACAGGTATTTGTGAGAATTAGGTACTCTGTAATACCGGTCAGATTTACTGGGAGCAGGTGGGAGGGCGTCAGGGGCAAAGCTGATTTCGTGGAAAACATCTACCACTTCTAAAATAGGAGGGATGGCCAGGGTTCTGTGCTGGGGCAGGTCCAGAAACTCTCCTGTCTTTTCTTAGACTGGGGGAAATCCTGAGATTCCCATTGGAAATGTTCCCTGAGGGTGTGAAGGGTTTCCCCAAAGGATAGGTCTTCTGGTGGGGAGGCAGAAGGAATGGATTCCTCTGCATCAGAATCCTCATAAGCAGACAGAGGTTGTTGTTCCTCTTAAAAATTTGAATAGTCAGATTCCTCAGAATCCTGTTCTGTCATAATTTCTGGGGAAGGGTGTCTTTTCCTTTTAGAAGTTGTGGCCTGACTACGCCTGATAAAGGAAATGAGATCCTCCGCCATTTTAAGCATTTGTGCTTGGGGTGGTGGAGCAGGGGCAAGAAGGTGGCTAAAGGCAGACTTTCTAGGAGTGGCCTGGCTTCTAGGCCTAAGAGTATCCATCAGTCTGAGAGAAACGGTAGTCTGATGAGAAGACGTCCTTTTTTGTTCAGATTTGGTAGTGCGAGAGGCCTCCTCAGAAGCCAGTGCCTGCATTGTGGCTCTGGACCCAACCGAGGCAGAGAAAGCCAAAGGCTCAGAAGACTAAGAAGATTCCTCTAGCATACCGGACTCCGAAAGGGTCTCAGGAGAGGCCTGCGTAGATATCGAACTGGACATCAGGGGCTGCGAAAGCACCTCACTGAATTCCGGAGAACTGATGACCTGCTTAGCAGCAGAGTCATCGGAAGGCTTAGCCTTGTGTGGTCTGTCTCTATCTTTATCTCTGCATTTTTTCAGAATCTCCACGGATTGTTAGCTGACGGATGCCATTTCAGAATGCGAAGACAGAAGATGAAAATACCTGTCTACAATAAGAGCTCTATGGTGAATGGTTCTCGCGTTAAAGAGGGCTCAGAACCGGAATGGGTGACGTCGTGGTCTGGGCCTAAACAAGTGACTCAGTATGAATGGAAGTCTCGGTGTGGGATCTGCTTTCCAAAGGCGAGACAATTGTTAACTTTTTCAGACATCAGTTAGTGCAAGAAAAAAGGATCCCCAACGGGGTACTTAGCTTTAGAAGTTTTCAGCTGAAATTTAAACTTTGGTAGTGACTGACCGGCACGCTTGCGAACTGCTTCTGCTATGGGCTTCACAGCAAGAAAGACTGAGGTAATGGCGTCGGCTGCCTTGCTTTATAGCACTGACAACCTGACATCAGACTACAGGCGAAAGCAGCCGATGCAGAAAAACAATGACTCTGGTATTCGGGCCGGCCGTGGGCTACCACAGCAGGGATAACCCACAGGTGATGACTGCAACAGTGAAATATGAAGAACATCACATGTACCACATGAGCCACAGACTTGTGTCTGAAGTGTAAAGCCACTTCTATGCAATAGCCAAAAACCTTTCTTAGCAGCCTAAGCGACGGCTGTTTTGTGACCAGCTCCTGGTTATAGTACGTGAATTTCATCACTGTGGTAGTGGCTAGGTGGTCATTAACAAGCTGGACTGAAAAAAGATAAAAAAAAAAAAAAGTGCTTTACTTTGCAGAACTCAACTGTTCATGCTTTAGCTAACTTGTACTTCATTACACACTAAACATACCCCCCCAAAGAATGCCTAGTTAGCAACAAATCACCACCACAAGACAAGGTTGTATTTTCCTTACAGCTCTGAGTGCTTTATAAAAGGCAAAGCATGCATGAGCACATGCTTCTAATGCTTCCCTGTGAGGAGCAAATGACCAACTACCGAAATCTAATCTATCACAACTGAGTGAAAACACACCTCCCTTAAACATGCACACACACTTAACTATAACAACTCCATGGTCACATACTTACTGAATGCACAAACTGCAGTCTTGTAGTTTTATGGCTAAAATAGCAAACAATATCAGGGAATTGTAATGTCAAGAAAACAAAATAGAGGAAGAGAGACAACCACTTGGATGGAAGCATATGATTCTTGTGAATAATTCCTGTACTACCTACCCTTTAAGTCAGTCAGGATCGGACTTCCACTATCATACAAAAAAGTCTCTAAAAACATAATTCTTTTTCCAAATAACCACACACAGGCAGTCTCAGTGGTGTGCTCATATGTCCTATGTCCTCCCTAAGAAAACATTTTGTAATAAGGCCATATTGTAGATAAATATTCATATTGTGAATACATTTCCATTTAACTGTGAAAGTCTACTGTATTAAAAGCTAATGATCTTTTCCCCTACCAAAAACTCTGCTAATGACAAAACCTCATTCACTGTACAGAGCCAGAACACCCCCCTTGAAGTCGTTCCCACTACCAAGCTTCTTGGCATCATCATGGATGATGAACTAAAATTTGATACCCACATCCACTCCGCAATCAAAAAACCCACCAAAAGATAGGTCTCCTCTACAGAAACAACCGCTTCCTCAGCCCCTCTACCCATCAAACCCTGGCATCCACCTTCCTGCTCCCCTCCCTGATGTATGATGCCCCTCTGTTCACAAATCTCCACCTTGGCTTACGATCCAAACTTGAATCCTGCTACCACAAGATCTGCAAAGTTGCAACCAATTCGAAAAACTCATCCCACCACTGCCACTCCCTCCTCACCCTCAATTGGCTTGAACTCCCCAACTACCTCAGTTACCTACAACTCACCATTGCCCACAAGCTCATCTTTAAATCCACAAACTGCCCATCTCTCACTACATCCTTAAAACCCTATATACCCAACTGCCAACTAAGATCCACAAGCCACAATCTCCTTCAGGTCCACAAACCAGTACAACCTCCTGGCTACCTACTACTGTCTTACTCCCTAGCCAAGCAGTGGAACTCCCTCCCCACCTTTGCAACCTTCCAAATCATACCAATTTCAGATCTCAGCTATTCTCTCACCTATCAGCCAAATGGGAATGCCCATGTCACGCTCCAACATAAACCCCTCTCCACCCCATCTCTTTCTACCCTGCACTGAAATCATTACTATTTACCAGTTCTATTGCTTCATCTCAACCTAAAACAAACAGTCTCGCCCTACCAGGGGCTGATTTTCTCTCTGGTATCGAATGTACTACACTTTCTATAATCCAATTTTCTTGTACTCTCTCCATGCAAAATGGTCCACCTAACCTGCAAACAGCTAGTAGCTACTTGTTTACTTACAAAAAAGCTTATTTGACAAAAATGTCTTTTTCTGCAAATGTTCAGGTTACCCAACCTCCAAAAGGACTAGCAACCTTCTGTTTAAATGTTAACTCACTAAAAGCTTATTACATAATGTATTATATTTTTGTAAATGTTTTAATTGATCTGTACAAATCTTTGTTATTCTTTTGTAACATGTAATAAGTAACTTGCAATATTTGAAGCTTTCCCCCCGGGCCTCCACTGAAAACGGGCTCTTTATGGCCCAGTGGACTTCCCCGCTCATCAAACTTTAAATAAATAAATAAATAAATAAATAAATACCCCGTTTCAGCAGAGCCCCACAGGGGATAAATTCACAGATGTTACTATATACAGACAACAAATAATAGCATCACATTCATATTTTGCACATTTCTTATGGAAATACAAAACTGTATAAATTTTATTACACAGACATATAAAGTTAAAAAAAAGAGTATACAAATACAGGAAATGCTAATATAGTTATATTTACAATATAATTAAGCTGGGAAGTAGAATACTAATTGCCTAGATATACTATAATGTCTTACTAAGTTTAATGCAACTGGCTGTTAAAATAGCAGTGACAATAAAACAAATTCAAAATGTAAACAAACTGAAATAGAAGTACTGAATATTGTAAAGGAAATAAAAGAACTTGAGGTAGGATCTTTAGAAATGGAAAGAAACAAATTACATAAAAGTAAATGGAATTTGTGGAATAACACAAGCACAATAATGTACAGGAATGTAGGTGAGGTTTAAGGGAAAGCAGGATTTTAATGTGGGAGTGAACCTATGAAAATATTATGTTTTTTGTTTTCTGTTAATGTAATTATATCATTGTTTAAATGTGATTAAAAAAACATTGTGGGAGCTATGTTTACAGTACAATGCCATAGGAATGATTCAGAGTCAAATTATTAATTAGCATAAAGAAAGAGATTAGAAGGTAGCAAAGGAGGAGGATGAAAGTGGTAGGTACGTGACTGACTGATGGTAATACATGGCAAGCAGTACATTTTATAGTTACACAAAGTGCATGCAGTTATATTTTGCTATTGCTAGTCAAGACACACTGGAGAGAAAAGTAAAAGTTCTAACCTTGTAGAAAGCATTGCTATTTTTGAAAAGATGTTTTAAACTGTTTATAAGTTCTTTGTCTTTCATACTACAGTGTACATGTGGAACACAATCCCAATGTTTTATAGCAGTGGTGGAAAAACAGGTTGTTGCCATAGTGATTAGTGGACTTGTACCAGTTTTTTGGTTTTGCTTACATGATCTCAGTGCCCTACGCCTATTAATTCTTGTACTGCAGGACATTAGCCTGATTTGTTCAGAGTGTTGTGAACTACACTTAGTTGCCTTGGAATTAAGTATGTTTTGAATTTCTAACCAACCTACCTTTTGCACTGAAAAAAAACCCCACCGAACTCTATCTGGCAGATTATCTACCACTTTTGTTGTGTTTTTATACTATTTTTTCATGATTTAAGTGAGGAGTTTACAGTTGATCACATGAAGGCAAATAAAAGTTCTAGAAGTAGAGTGTTTGTAGTAGAAGATGAGTTTTGTGCTATGCAAGACTTGGATTTATATAGCACCTCTAATTTTTGACTTAAAACTTAGTATCCAAAACCAATGCATTTGTGAAAATTTTCACCTTTAAAGATTACTCCCAATAGCTTTGTATGAGTCACTTGTAGTGTAGGTGGTATTTTAAGTTACTTGTTGTTGTATCTTTCTGCTTTTCCCGGTTAGGGGTCGCCACAGCGGAACTCCGGTCCGCTAATGATTGGCAATAGATTTTTACGTACCGACTTGCCAGGCCTGACGCACAACCTTCAACGAAGGTATGCCTATTCACGCACGTCTCCACACAGAAGACGCTTTAGCTGAGAATCGAACAGGACAACGTCTTACTGTGAGGCGACAACGTTATCGCAGCACCACCTTAAAATTACTATGGACCAAAAACAAAAAATACTGACAAAATGTCTTCCAGTGAAACTCTGTGCTTTCCTCACTTTTATTAGAGACGACTTCTGAAAATAAAGGGCACAGTACTACACAATCTCTTAAATAGCAATATAAAGCATGATAACGGTCATGTGATTAAACTTCTAAATGTACTTACCAAATAAAATACATAAACACATAATATAGACACCAATCAAAGCAGAACTGTAATGCTCGACAGACAGCCCTCATTTTTAAAACACAATAGATATGTCATTATTTAAACCCAGGAATACCCCAAAATTTAATCTTGGTTATCACATCAACTCCATGTATCCAATCACGTTTTCACAGTTTCTATCTTGTAATGGATAGGAAACTTATTCCAGTATGACAAATATTAACTTTTTTTTGAAACTGGTATATTGTGCATATTTATTAAGGACATCAGTAGAATCTTTTTTTAATACTATAATTGTGCTCATAGATTCTTTGTCTGAATGGCCAGCCTGTCTTCCCCACATAAAAACTATCACAGGAAGTACAAGAGGCAATACAAACCACACTTTTATTCCACAATGACAATGACCCACTTGTGCCATTGATAAATCTACATTGGCTGCAACACCCACACTGCATCATTTTTCTGTCACTACATAAATAAGAGGGAGATTACTTATAACTACTTTCAAGCCTATCTTTAGCTTTCGGCCGAAGGAAGAACTGAGGACTCAGTTTCAGCCGAAACCGAGACACTCGCGGTTGACTTAACCGCGGTTTCGGCTGAAACCGCGGACCGCGAGTGTCGGTCCTTTCCTTGCGCTTTTTAGCTAATTGTGAAGTCGGAGTTTCCGACGGCATGTTGTAAGCAAAAGCGGAGCCGAAAAACTCCTCAGCAAATTCCGACCGACGTCTAAGTGTCCGTCGGTTGAAAGAAGCACAGGCTAGACAAGCTGCTACGTCGTGGTCTGGGCCTAAACAAGGTAGGCAGTAAGAGTGGAAATCTTTATGAGGTATTTGTTTCCCACAAGTTAAACAGTTATTCACTTTTTCTGACATCGGCTGAGGCAAGAAAGAGTCCCCAACGGGTACTTAGCTTTTTAGAAGTCTTCGGTAGTAGCAATCTCTGGTTCTGACCGACCGGCACTTGCGAACAGCTTCTGCTTCGGGCGCCACGCAGCAAGAAAGACTGAGGAAAATGGCGTCGGCTGATGCCTTTATACCCGCTGAACTGCAGCTATGACGTCGGGTGAAGTGCGACATCAGCCGAGGCCAGACCCAGACTTTAGAATCCGGCCGACCGAAGGGCTGCCTGAGGCAGGACAACCCATTTGTTAGGACTGCAGATGCATCCTTGAAGGACATCTACTTTCAAGCCTATCTTTAAGATTACTATTTCATTTATAAGCGAATAAAGCCTCATCACGCAAAACTTGTTTTTGCAGGGACCATTTTTTTATGGACAAGTCCCAGTTATGATTCACTATGTTTTTCAAATGCCTATCATTACTGTCAAAAGGTGAAATCAAAGCAGTTTTAAAGCGGACACTCTTGTGCTGGACATTTGCTTCATAGTTGGAAAATTATTACCCCTCCCACTAGATTCATTTACCAAATTTTGGACTAGTTTCTTGGGATATCCACTCCCCAAAAGTGTTGAAAACAGAACATCTACTTCTTTCATGAGTCATTATCAGAAATTAGTCTAGAAAGCCTAATAAGATGACCCTTCTGCCATGTAGGGTGTTTGCTGCTAAAATGTAAAAAATAAACTGTTAGAATAAGCTTTCCTATATACATTAAATTCAAATCATCACACAGTTCATTTTTTATAAATGCTGACATCTAAAAACAAAAAGAAAATCATGATTGAGTATTGAAAAGTTAGTTCTAAAAACTAAGTTGTAGCTTTTACGCAAGTAAAACAAATGTTAATGCATGCTCACCACCACTCCACAGTAAGCATATTATCCAAATATCATAAATATATTATACAATGACCCCCAGTAATATTCCAAAACGTGCATACTGATTGGCCAGCGTGCCCATTGTAAATCCCACAATATACCAACGAAAAAAGGTCCAGTCACCCAGACTTTTTTCAGTTGGTAAAAAGTCCTCATAATATATTTATTAAACAATTAAAAAAAAAAAAAAAAGTAAAAAAAATGGAGCAACGGAGACTTTCCCTTCTCCGTTGCTTCCGTTTCTAAGCATTGATGTACTGGGTATGCGTGGGACGCAGGTCCCATATGCATGTTCAGTACATCAAAACAGAGAAGCAGTATACCACAACCAGCGGAAGAACAGTAATGCGCCGTTATACAAACACATTATTTAAGAAAAGTATTTTTTTCTTAAACAATACCATTGTATAATAGCAATAACCGACTCCGTGGTTGTGGTATATTGAAATTTACCCACGGTTGGCTTTATTTAATCACTCGGGCTTCAATATACCACACCACGTAGTCAGTTATTGCTTTAATAATTTGGGCTTGAACAGGCAATCAAAGACAAAACATTTATCCTAGTACCACATAATTGTTTACATAGATGGGTGCACACGTTGCTTCCATGACTCTAGTTTTCTGTCGGAAATACTCTCTCTCCAAAAACATAAAATTATTTAAAAATTTCCATCGCGTTGTGAAGTGAACAAATCTCTGTATTGTCAAAACACGTGTTCATTACAATGGCTTAATGAAACCAAGACAGACAAATATCAATGGGATACCAGAAAAAATACATTTCTCATCATCTGTCAGCATTAAGGTAGTGTTCATCAATATTTATACTTGTCATTTAAAAAATGTCATAAGTCTCTTAAAAAATTACTAGCATTATGAAAACATGTTTTAACTTGACATCAATACATGTGCCAGTCCTTCAGTTCTAGAACTAATGTGAAGAGATAACTAGCCTATATGGTAGGTCAGACAAATCCTTGCGAATTTTTGGAATATCAAACCCTGCCAGAGTTCTGGGAAATTTGACCATAAGAAACTCATAAATTTTGTCTAAAAAAGCAGCAGGCCATGAATTTTTAAGCCATATATCCATCTTCTAACATGCAATATTAATACATTCTTAGAAGTGGGATTGGATGATGATTCATTAAATAAAACACTAGATACCATAAATAAAGTATTTGATCAACTACAATTAAACCCCTATAGCGTTTGATCAATAAACCCCTTCCCTCTGTCCAGTTTCATAATATGAAAGGACTATTAGAACATATAGAGTCTAGTAACTGCTGTTAGTCATATTTAACATTAAAACCAAAGTATTTGCTTTGACAACAGAAGTCCCTGATGGCTGTCAGGTAGAACTTCTCCCAAAACAGCAAGTGCAGGACTTGGGAAGGTGGGTAAAACACTTCTATATTTAACTATAAAATTTGAAAAAGAATCATTACTTACTGTTCGGTGCATCAAGAATTATAAGTTAACTTTCTGTACAAAACAGTTAAGCTCAGTTAGCTGTGCTGTCATTCTAGTTTGTGTCTTTGGAACAAGTATCACCCCCGCCTTTGAAAATAAATCCACAAAGGCTAATGTAATGGTCAAAGAACTACAATTGAAAACTTTTTGTTTCTTTAAAAGATTTTGGGGTTACCCAAGCCGTTATCTCCTCAATGAGCACCCCCCGGCCTCTACCCTATAAGTGTCTTGTAACTCTTAAGTTTGTATGCTAATGAAAGTTTAGTTGCTCCTGATTGGTGTAATGACCTGACAATCATTTGGAACATCTCAACTGTGGAAAAAACAAAAAAAATAACTGTATTTGCTTCCTTAGGGATATCCAAATGTATCTAGTTTGGTGAGCTGGCTGACGCCTTGATTTCAGTAACATCATTTTACAAGGGCCAGATAGGCCTACCTTTTGTCAAAAATATTTTTATCATGCATGTATTTTTCTCCTTTTTGCGTCTGACCGTTTCTATCTGTTAACTTTAACAAAAATAGTGTTATATTCTTTCCTCAGTGTATCAAACAGGAGTTCCTTTGTAACAAAAACAGTATCAAAAGGAGATCCTTTGAAACAGAAATGCCTAAAGCTTTAATGTCTCAAAAGTCGATCCATAACTCTGTTGCTGTCATGTATTAGAATCTCAATGATCTCCAGCTCTGCTCTGTCAAAGAGTGCTAGCAGTTCTTGATAAAGGACTGAGTGAGTCCTGTTCAAATTGCTGGGCAACTTCCAAAGTCTCAATCCTTCAGACACTCTCTCTCATATTTCTAACATTCCTGAAAAAAAAAGCAATATCCCAATTGTCAAGTTCTATACCTGGCTTTTTTTTTTCTCATATTCCTTTAGTTTTTCTTTAACCAATTTAGTTTGCTGTTCTTTGATATGAGATATATTGTTTCTGAAATAAAATACAATTCCAGAACTGTACAAAGCCTCTAAAGGAAAGTTGTCAACATCATCATTCCTGGCTTGAATGCCCACCATTACAACAATGGTTTTTCATTCCGTACTATTGTCACTTATCGCAGAAATACAGCAAGTTACATTACAACTAGGGATTCCTTTGTTATCTCTTGAAGAAACAATGGATGTGTTGTCCTGCACTGTGTAATGTACTAATTCCAGCAGAATTTAAACTGCCTGGAATGGTGGAATGCACATCAGAATTTGACTCTTTGGAAGACATTCTGGCCTGTGGAAAATGTGAAACCTCAAAACAAAAATCAAAGGACAGATAAATGGACAAAATGATCAAAACACAGTGAACAAAAAAAAAGAAAAAAGAAAAATGGCTAAATGTCTTCTATTGAAACTGAATGCTTTCATCTCATTTTTATGAAACTTCAACTTCAGAATACAAACACAGACTACACAATCCCTTAATAGCCACATAAATCAGGTGATCTAGGTCATGTCACCAAGAAATCATGTGAATAAACTTTTAACATACCAAATAAAATCATTTGCACATAAACACACAGAATAGACAGCAATCAGAAATACTTTTGTAGTTTGGCTGTCCTCATTTTTAAAACACAGTTAATAGATATGTTACCATTTAAACCAGAGTTTACACAGGAATTTAGTTTCAGTTGCTACAACTCCTCCCTGTATTCAATCATGTTTTCCCAGCTTCCACTTATTATTAAACGTTTTCCAGTACAATAAATATGAACTTTCTAAAACTGGTATATTGTTGTGCATGTCTGCTTAGGGCATTAGTAGAATTGCTGGTTTTAATACTATAATCATGCTCAGATTCTTTATCTGAGTCTGCTTTCTTTCTTCTCCACATAAAAACAGGAAATACAAGAGATTATACAAATGTTCCACAATTACAAAAAAAACACACAACCAATAGTCCTTTTATATCCTGTTTCAGATATATTAGTTGTGTCATTGATAAATCTACATTGGCTGCAAAATCCATTTTCGTAACACTAAGCAAGAAGCAGACTTACTGCAATTACTTTTGAGCTTATCTTTAACATTACTATTCCTTTTACACACAGATAAATGCTCATCACACAGAACGTGTTTTGGGGAGACCATTCTTGATGGTTAAGTCCCAATTATGACGCATTATGTTTTTCAAATTCCTGTTATTCTTGTCAAAAAGTAAAATCACAGCAGTTTTAAAACTGACACTCTCATGCTCGACATTTGTTTTTGACTGAATCAGTTTGCTTCAAAATAGGTGGAAAATCACTGTCCCTCCAACTAGATATTTCATTTACCAAACTGTGAATTAGTTCCTTAGGCTATTCCCTCTCAAAAAACACTGAAGATAGAAGATCCACTTCTTTCATAAATTTCTCTTCACCATAGTACTAGTCTAGAAAGCCTGATAAGTTGACCTTCGACCAATCTTTTTTTCTGCCACATAGGGTGTTGGTTGCTAAAAACTATTAGAATAAGTAGGCTTTTTATATACATTACATTCAAGTTGCCACATAGTTAAATTTTTAGAAATATTCACATCTAAAAAAAATCATGATTGATTTATCACACTGAAAATTAAGTTCTAAAAATCCAAGTGCCCAATTCAAAAAAGTCACAAAAAATTAATCTCCTTATGATTCCAGAGTTAAAAAAAAAAAAAAAAAATTATATATATATATATATATATATATATATATATATATATATATATATGATTTCATAAATATAGTGATATATTGGGCTTGAATGGACGGTCAAAGCAAAACATTTCTCCCAGTACAACACAACTATGTTTGAACAGACTGGTGCACACTTTTCTCCCATCAGTCTATTCAAACCACTTATCTCATGAAAATATATCCCTCAAAACACACACAATTATTTAAAACAATTTCCATCTTATCATGAAGCAAAAAAATCTCTGCATTGCATTTTGAAAATGGTACATTGTACATATTTACTACGGGCGTTAGAATCTTGGGTTTTATAATTAGAAGTTATGTACCTACCATAACGTTCCATGTTAGTTGTCTTCTCTCGCCTTCTTTCTTGCTGGATGGGTTCGGAGCCGAGGATCGGCACTTGCTTTAGCTTAGGAACTCCTTTTACCAGCTCGAGGCAACCCTATATCCCATGACGCAAGGCGGAACTACCTCAGATCTCGTTTGGTAGCTAACCTACCCTGCTAAAGACTATCCTAACATAATTAGGAACACAAGTTCCTAATAGAAGTCCTCATATGAAGGCTCCGGAGGAAACAACCTAATAGGAACTCTTCAAGATCTGTCCAGGCCAGGGGGAAGGAGGGAGGGACGCAAGAAAGAAGGCGAGAGAAGACAACTAACATGGAACGTTATGGTAGGTACATAACTTCTAAATTTTAAGTTGTCAATCTCGCCTTCATTCTTGCTGGATGGGACCGCGTCCCTAGCACCTGTATCCCGGGTGGCTCAATGGAACAGACTCTTGAGAACTGTGGAACCAAAACTGGCCCTATCTCTGGAGGCCAAGTCCAACTTGTAATGAGAGACAAAGGTATGGGGCGTAGCCCGAGTAGCTGCTGCACAAATGGTATCAATGGGTAGTCTATCCTGAAAAGCTGCAGAAGTGGATAGACTCCTGGTTGAGTGTGCTTTTGGCTTAGAAGATAGCTGCTTGCCTCTGAGAGAGTACACATAGGAAATAGTGGAAGTCAACCATCTGGATAAGGTCACTTTAGAGACTGGAAGACCTATCCTGTTTTCTGCAAAGGAGACAAGTAATTGGTCCGATTTTCTGAATTGTTTAGTTCTATGCAAATAGTACCTGAGCTGACGATGGACATCCAAAAAATGCAGTTTCTGTTCAGCTCTGTCGGAATAGTTTGGGAAAAAGACTGGTAGGTCTACAGATTGGTTAATGTTGGTTTGAGATACGACTTTGGGGAGAAAGGAAGGGTTAGTTCTTAATGATATCCTGTCCTTATGAAAAACCAAATAAGGGGAACGAATGCAGAGAGCTTGAATCTCGGAAACCCTTCTTGCAGAAGTGACAGCCAGTAAAAATATAGTTTTCCAGGTCAATAACTTCAAAGAACATGAAGCAGACGGTTCGAAGGGAGGTAGTATCAAGGATGCCAACATTAAGTTTAGATCCCATTGCGGAGGAGGATGCTTTATAGGTGGTTTTAGGAGAAAAACTCCTCTCAGAAAGGCCTTGCATAATCTATGAGACATAATGTTATTGTCATGCAAGCCAACATGATACTTGGAAATAGCAGCCAGTTGTACTTTGACTGTAGATGACGAGGATCCTGAATGAAAAACCTCCGCCAGGAAATCTAAAACCGAATGTACAGGAGCAGTAAAGGGATCAATATTTCTGGAATTTGCCCAAATAGAAAAACGCCGCCACTTGCTAGCATAAACAGTCCTAGTGGACGACTTCAAGGAAGACACTAAAATGTCTCTGACTGAGTCCGAAATCATCGGTAGCCTGGCTAGGGTAGGAAGTGGAGCAACCAAGCAGTGAGGTTGAGAGAATGAATGGCCCGGTGCTGCTGACCCGACTGGTGGATCAAGAGATCCGGAACTGGGTCCAGATGCCAGGGCTGCACCAGAAGGTGACGATGCAGAGACGGAAACCAAATTTGTCGAGGCCAATATGGGGCAATGAGGATCAACTTGGCTCTCAAAACGGTGGCTTTCTGAATGACTTGTGGAATCAAGGGAAATGGAGGAAAAGCGTACAGAAGTCCCCGGGGCCAATCCTGGGTTAGAGAGTCTCTCAGGGGTTAGCCTGGAAGGGGAAAGAGAGTGAAAAAATCGGGGCACTTGTTGTTTTGAGGAGTAGCAAAAAGATCGCAACAAGGAGTGCCCCACTTCAGAAAAATCTGATCCACTACAGATTGATTGAGAGACCACTCGTGAGGCATCAGAATGGATCTGCTCAGCCTGTCCGCTAATAGGTTGGACCTGCCGGGGATGTGCGTTGCTATCAGAAACCGCTGAGAAGAGATCGCCCATTGCCAAAGTCTGAGAGCTTCTCGACATAACGGATAGGACCTGGTCCCGCCCTGTTTGTTGATGTACCAGACCACGGACATGTTGTCCGTTTGTACTGCAATAGTCCCGTGGGAAGAAAGTCGTTGAGGGCTTGCAACGTTAAAAGCACTGCTCTCATCTCCAGGACATTTATGTGCAGATGGTATTCTATGGGTTGCCACGTCCGTGGACCATCCTGCCCTGATAATGCCCCCACCCGATCAGAGAGGCATCCGTAGTGACTGTGGCAACTGGAGGAGGGGAATAAAGGGTCGGCCCTGATGAAGAAGAGGGAAGATATCCACCAGTTCAGATGAGCTCTGCGACTGTGTGTCCAAGATTTCGTGCCTCATTGGGAGACTGTGGTACGACCACTGCGTGAATAGCATCCACTGCAGAAGACGCATGTGGAAGCGAGCCAGTGGTAGAAGAACAATGGCCGCAGCCATAAGACCTAGAACCTTCAGTATAAATCTGGCTTTGATCTTGTTGCTTTGCAATAGAAGCGAACAATTTTTGGATGTCCAGAATTCTTTGATCTGTTAGTCTGGCTAACATTTTGACGGTGTTTAATTCTGCCTATAAAGGTGATAGATTGGCAAGGCAGCAGAGAAGATTTTTCAAATTTACTGAAATTCCCAAACTCCTGCAAAGCTGTAGAGTGTAGTCTCTGGACTGAAGAAGCTGACACTTGGTGGTGGCGGAGAGGAGCCAGTCATCCAAATAGGGAAACACCTGGAATGCTTGACGTCTCAGATGAGCTGTGACCACTGCCATGCATTTGGTAAACACTCTGGGGGCTGAAGTGAGGCCAAAGGGCAGTGCTCTGAATTGGTAATGACTGGTCCCTAGCCGAAAGCGGAGAAACCTTCTGGAGCGTCTGTGAATCTTTATGTGATAGTACGCATCCTGAAGGTCTATAGAGCACATCCAGTTGTCCTTGCCCAGAAAGGGCAGAATGGACTGAAGCGTGACCATCCGGAATCTTGCCTTCTTGACAAATCTGTTTAGATTGCTCAGGTCTAATATTGGTCTCCAATCTCCCGTCCTTTTGGGGACCAAAAAGAATCTCAGTAGACGCCGGATCCTACCTGGTCTGCCGGCACAGTCTGGACGGCTCTTTTTCTAGGAGCTTTGAAACCTCCTGTTCTGCCAAATCCCTTTGACCGGGTGAGATGTCTGGAAGGGATTGTAGAGGTACGGAAACCTTTCGAAGGGGATTTTGTAACCCTCGGATATGATCGACTGTACCCACATCTCTTGAGATAGGGATTGCCAGGCTACTGGGTACAGTGAAATCCTTCCCCCGACTGCCTCCAAGGGTGGACAGTCGGGCAACACCTCAGGGATGCTGAAAGGGCTTCTCAGGAAGAGACTCCCTGTTGCCCTGGTTCTGAGGATCCCCCTGCCTCTAGGGGCGTCTATTATTGTTACCCCTCTGCCTCTGGGGTAAACTGACCACGTGTGTCCGGTGTAGCTCCTTGGGCTTTACGGAACCACATCTTCCCCCCCTTCTGACCCTTGGGGTATGGTCTAGGAGGAGTGGAAAACTGGACTCCAACGGCAGAAAGAGTTTTACCGTCCTGCTCACACCTGGTCAAGGTATCCTTCACCTGAGGTCTGAACAAAGCCGAACCATCAAAGGGGGTATTAGTGAAGGACGCCTTAAAGGGTCCATAAAATTACAAAGCCGCATCCAGGCTTGGCGTCTAAGAGCAACTCCTGTGCCTGCGGCCCTGCTCGCTCCATCGGCCGCATAGGATATGAGCCGCATGGAGGAGTTAGATATGGAATTCAGGATTGCAAGCTGCGAGGCAATCTTTTCCTGAGCCCCAGCAGCAGAAGGATCCTGGACTACTTCACCCAGTTCCTTGAGAACATCTCGTTGAAGCCTGGTGAAGTGACAAAGATAATTCAGCGAACGCATAGCAAAAGTCGCTGAAGAAAACATCCGCTTTCCATACCTGTCCATGGTCCTAGAATCCTTGTTAGGAGGATGGACAGGTACTGAAGGATCCGCCAGTTCCTTCTTAGTGGCCGCCACCACCATAGCATCCACAGAGACACCCTTGGAAAGGAACTGTTTGTCCGAAGGGGCCGTGATGAATTTGGATGGTCTCCTGGGGACAGGTTCCACAGAATCTGGAGCCGCCCAAGCCTTCCGAGCCACTACCTGCATCAGTGGGTCGAAAGGCGGAGACACCCAGGAGGTGGAGGGTCGGGATCCAAAAGCCTCCAGGTATACCGACTCATCCTCGGAGGGGTCAATGGAGGGCCAATTCCCCCTCTGTTTGAGGAGCTCAAGGATGTCTGAAAAGGAGACTTCCTCAGAGGGGGACCGAGGGGAACCCTCCGACTCATCTAAGTCGGTATCAGATGTAGTAGACTCAGGGGAGTGTGTGTGTTTCCTCTTACACGTCCTCTTCCGAGGGGGTTCCCCTGCAGGATCAGGAGAAACCTCGGAAGAGGAGGAAATTCCCAATGGGGAAACCTGGGGCGATGGATCCCTGGGCCTGAGAGCAAGAGGCTGGCAAGAGGCGTCTGCAGGCACTGATGAGGGAGGAGCTAGAGGGATGGACCGTTGACCAGGCTCAGAGGCCAGGACACTCCTCATCACCTCAAAGGCTCCCCTCCCCGGGAGGCCGGAATATCCCCGCTCCGAGGAAACAGGAATGCCCGGCTCCACTGAGAGGGAAGGCTCCGAGGCAGATGTCGGCGCCGAGCTTACCAAAGCCGAAGCCCCGAGAGGGAGAGCGGGGTCGGACAAGGGTCCGATGCCACTAGCCCCCTCGGAGCCGACAAGGGAAACCTGACGACTGGATCCCTCCAAGGAAGGTCTCAAGGAGGAGATCGGAGCCGAGGATGACGGAGCCGAAGGATGTATCGGCTCCAGCACCGAAACAGTCGCTGTCCCGAGAAGCTCCGGCTCCGAACTCTGATGTGGAGTCGGAGGAGGAAGTTCAAGGGGTGAGGCTATAGCCGAAGTCTGTTGAGACGGGCTATGGAGCATTTGGGCCAGTGCCTGAGACTTCAACAGCCTGCTTACCACCCTCTCCAAGTCGTGGTCAGACAGCCTGGAAGATCTCGAAGATCGGCTCCGATGGCTCCGCTCCGACAAAAGAGGAGACCCCGGAGCCGAGTGGATACTCAGTAACGGGGACCGAGATCTCTTCGGGACGGAGCCATCGGAGCCGAAGTCCCCTGAACTCCAGATGGAGCCGAAGGTTTCTCGGCTCCGATGCTGGATAAAGTGTCGGCTCCAGCCGGAGCCGACAAGGCTACAGTAGATAAGGTATCGGAACCAGCCGGCACCGAACCCACTACTTTCGAGGCAGATACATCGGTTCCAGCCGGAGCCGGAGCCACCGGAGGAGGCTTGGAAACTGAAGCCTGAGCCTTCCGTGGCTTAGAAGGTTTCCCAGACCCTGCCTTAGAGGGAGAACCTTCTGGCTTAAGTAAGCCACGGAGGATAAGTTTATTCCTCCTTTCCTGCAGGACTCTCTGGCTAAAGGAGTGACACAAAGCACAGGAGTCCTGCAGGTGCAAAGGCCCCAGGCAATAAACACAAGAAGTGTGACCGTCTGTCAGAGACATTTTCTGACAGCACGAGTCACACTTCTTGAAGCCTGAGACCTTGCCTTCCCTAGACATATCCTAGGTGGAAGCAACACAGACAAACCCCAACAAACACACAAAATTAATCCCCTACACACAACACACAGGAAGGGATTAACAACTGGGGTTTAAGGCCTAACTAAAACTTTTACACTAAAGGTTTAAAAAGGAGTTATAAAAGTTTGAAAAACAAGGGAATAGGGTGGGCTGTATTCACTACAGCTATACTATGACTAAAAGGGGAAAATAAAACCCTAACTAAGCTTCTCTTTCTTTGACAAGAAATTCACTTACCTCTGCTGGTAAAGGAGACCTCTTTCGCTAAGCGGCAAACGAGATCTGAGGTAGTTCCGCCTTGCATCATGGGATATAGGGTTGCCTCGAGCTGGTAAAAGGAGTTCCTAAGCTAAAGCAAGTGCCGAGTCGGAGACGAAGATCGGCTCCGAACCCATCCAACAAGAATGAAGGCGTGATTGACAACTTAACATCTATAATTATGTTCATAGATTCTTTGACTAGACAGGCTAATCACCTCTTCACTTCTAATAAAACTGAAGGACTGAACATATAGATTGATGTTGAGGTAAAAACATTTCTTCATAATGCCAGCCATGCTTTAAGAGACTCATGTCATTTTTCAGAATACCTGAGAATTATAAATATTAATGAGCTTACCTTAATGATGTGTAAGATCTTATTTCCAGTTTTCCCTATGACATTGGTCTTACTGAGTTCCATTAAGTCATTGTGATGAACACATCTTTTAACAGTGCAGACATTGCTCAGACGTCACCCCTGAAAAAGTGCTATGGGTCCACACAGTTTACCTAGTTAACAAATGGGTATTATCATCATTAGAATTTGACAGACACTGTAAGGGTGTTGCAAGATTGTTGCATTTCTGTTTGACTTTATGCAATGCAGATACTTTGCAGACTACTATTGGGTCATCAGCATACTGCAGTATAGCGCTACCTATATCAATAATGAAGATAGACAGAAGTAGAGGATCCCATTATAAAGCAGTGTGAAACTGTGATTCCATGGAGCAAAAATTAGTCATCTAACAAGATCATGTTATGTGACCAAGAATACTTTTAAACCACTTTGCTGTATCTCTGTTTATGTATACCTTTTATAGCCTGTATCACGACAGGGGATGAGAAACAGCATCAAATGACTTTGATAATCCTAATAAAAGGGTAACTACATATAATCCTTGATTCTTGTACATGTTGATCTGCTCTAAAAAAGACAGCGAGGCAGTTTCGGAGCTATAATTAGAGTGAAAATACTGCTGTAGTACTGCTACAGGCCTGTAGTTAGATCAGCCAGTTGACGGTTCTCCATTGTACATTGGTATAATGTAAGAATGCTTCCACAAGAATGAGGGCATTGTGCTCAATGCTGGATATATTAATTAGAACTAATACTGGATAAGCAACATATGTAGCTGGTATTCATAAAATTTTGTTATATTGGCAGCTAGTTCAGTTTTTTTTTTTTTTTTTTAAACTCGAGTGACAGGTACTTGGTACAAATTAATGGGACCACAGGAATGTTGGTCCTTGGTTACCCTACTTATGTTCTGCTATAACATTTTCAGCTGTTTTTGTAAGTTCTCTTAAGAGATGCAGTGATTTAATTTATCATTTTATATTCATGCAATGATTTTTTTACACTGTTTTGATCAGTTTTGTAACTGTGCAAGTTTTGAATGAAGGTTCAGACTTCAATTTTTTTCCAGGTGTTGTATCTTAATGACCTCATCAGTTTTGGTATACAATGTTAGCAATGGGGTAAGTGTGTACTACTTTTTTATTGTGGTGTTACAGAGACAAGTGTTTTAAGGAATGTTTTGCTGAAAAAGTATTACACTTTGTCTAAGGTAAGATATTTAAGTGGATCCCAGTTACATTTGAAAAGACTGCTAAATTTAGACTCTTGGAAATATTTCTTACAGTGAACCAATTTATGAACAGTTTTGTTGTGGGGTTTTACTGGTTTCCACACTATGTAAATGGAATTATCATCACTTAAGGCATCTGGTAGGGTAACATCAGAGTCTATGTTACTGTGATATTGTTTAGCATCTAGTCTTGTATGCTACAATTGTATTTTTGTTAATTTTGGTGGGGTCTGTTAGTGCGGCAAGACCACAGGCATTGTTGAAGGTTGTGCAACAAGAAAAGGATTTTTCAAGCTACTGGTGCAGTCAGTAGTAACATTTCTGTGTATTATTATACTGTATTTTAACCCGGCAATAATCCATGCCAATATAGTTATCTTTGAGTGTAGTTACACTGAGTGTGGGAGATACGGATATGATTAATAATGTACAGTGGCTTGTGTAATTTTCAATTAGTTTGAAAATTCGGAATGCTTAGGTGGCTGGCAGTTAAATGCAAATGTCTTTTGCACAGAACTGGTAGCCATCAGCACTCTTGTGAAGCCTCTCTCTTCAAAACGTACTGCCCGCTGGTAAAAGAATGTCCTTGCCTTTAGTTATGGCTTAGGCCATCTTGCTGTAATATTTATTGCATTTGTTTTGCTGAATCAGATCCAGCTGTGTAGGTCAGTGATTTGCGTCACAAAGACCTCTAACATTTATGTGGCATGTAATTAAACCTTGTACAAGATTATGCATTCCTAGCATTATGTTGCGATTCTATGGGTTAGAGAGGCATGGCTGTGATCAGTCTGTGAAGAAACATTTAACTTTTAACTTATCAAGTTTTAACTTGACTGAAACACATGTTAAAGTTTTGAATAAAGGTTTACAGTTTGTTCCGGCTGTTAAATCAAAAATAGAGGATGTTCTATTGAGCCTAAGATTGTTTGGCAGGGAAGTAATGTTAAAAAATATATATAAAAATTCTGTGGATACTGAGCTGTCCCTGTTTTGAAAACCTAGTGTGTTTCTATCTCAATACAAAGCTGTTTTAGACACTTTTATTAACGTATGTGAGAGAGAGAGCTCCACTTTGCATGGAGAATCTGGATGACATTTTTATAATGTTACTTAGGAGGAGACGGTGACACAAAGATCTACAGGATAACCCTGAACTTGTTATAAGACAGGCAGATAAGGAGTGGAGGGATAGTGCTCACAGAAAGGGCATATTAGTCCCAGAAAATTAAAGCTCTTTTACAGAATGATGATGCATATGAATCCATTACAATTACACAAATGGAAAATATAAAAACTACAGTAAGGCTTGTTTTATGTGCAGTGAAGGAGGGTTACTTAATAACTGAAGAACTTTTTAATTACTTGAATGTTATACATCCTCTCATCCCCAATTTTAAATGTTTACCCAAGGTGCACAAAGACTGTATTGATCCACCGATGCGCCCCACTGTAGCTGGAGCTGGCTGGACAACAGAACCAGCATCTATATATGTTGAGAGTAACCTAAAGGGCTTACTTGGGTTGGCACCAGCTGCACTGAAGGATTCACATTTCCTTAGAGATTTAGGGCTGTACAAAAGAGACCGTAAAACCAAGGTGGTTGTTTGACTATCTTGACGATGGATATAAAACAATCTATTCACCATAATACCACATAATTATGTTTTAGAAGCACTGGAAAAATTTCTTAGCAATAAAAGGGAGTATGATCGTAGAAAGAAAGAATTGCTATGTACCCTGATTAAATGCATCCTTGACAACAATATCTTGTCTGAAGATGATTTATACTTGCAGAAATGTGGTGTGGCCATGGGCACCCCATGTGCCAACACCTATGCTAATATGGTGTTGGCACAATGGAATAGTGCTATGTGTTTGGCAATAACCCATTCTATAGATGTATTAATTTCTATAAATGGTTTGTGGACGATGTCTTTATTTTATGGGGAGGAAGTATTGAACAGTTGCATGCTTTTGTTGCATATTTAGAAACTACCACTGACATACCTCCCAACCATACCGAATTACTCGGTATTTACCGAGTTTTGGAGTCCAAATGAAGGGGTGCCACGATTCCCGATTGGCACCCCCTCATTTCCAATTTTTTTGCTTCACTTTTTTTATTTCTTTTAAAAATCGCGCTGTTGGAGCTGACGTCATCACGTGCGCGATGACGTCAGCGCCGTCAGGGCTACCAGCCAGTCGGAATTGAGCTCAAGGAGCTCACGTCATTATTTCCGGCTGGCTGCGAGCGGGAATATAGCAGCGAGAACCAGGCAGCAACACTAATGGCAGCCGTATCTGCCCACATCAAGTCTCAGCCTTCAGGTAAGAAACAGGTCCCTAAGCTTTAAGCGAGAAAGAGATTAGAGGAGCTCAACCCTGGTTGACAATACCTTTTCCATCTTCTTTAAATTATTGAAATACTAGACTGAGGCACAAAACAAGCATTATATTTTTGTTTTTAGTGTCATGAAATTTGTTGGATGGGGTACAATGCTGACTAATGGCTTGCTAAGTTAATTAGTTATAAAAATTGGGAGGGGCTTAGGCGCCTAATTATCTGTCTTGCTGTATAGTTTTATTCAGAAATTACAGCCGGTATTCTACTAGTTAGTACAAGCTGATTTATGATTGTGCAACAGACTTTCCCTCAGTTTTCCTAAACCTTTGGAAGTGTTAGATTCAGGCAGAAAACAAACCTTTTGTTTGTGTCTTGATATTTTTAGAGGAGAGGAGTGGCAGGATTCAGTAAAAATATCACCGTAGGTCTATTATGACTTCACTGAAGTCCTAGCAGTGCTAAAACAAAATTAATTTCAGAGATTTGAAAGACACTCTCTCTTTATTTTTTAACTACTGCAAGTATGCATGCAAGTTTTATCTGTGCCATTTCAGTTTATCTGCTCATTTCAGCAGCTTTCAGTGTGCAGTTAATTTATCCAAAGTCCGTGCATTTCAGGTTTTATGTTATTTGCAAGTCCCATTTCAGTTTACCTGCTGGTGCGTTTGCTGTTCATAAGTGCATGAACCTTTGTTGGGGCCGTTTCAGTTTATCTACTGCAACCATTGATCTCCTTAACTACTGGGCAAGGGGTGTGTGTATGTGTTGATCTGCCTAACTACTGGGCAAGCTTTCAGTGTGCAATTAATTTATCAGAAGTCTGTGCGTTTCTGTTTTTTTGCTGAGCTGCATTTGTAAATCTCATTTTTTATGTTAAATGACTTCATTTCAGGTTATCTGCAAGCTGCATTTGTAAGTCCCATTTGCCATTTCAGTTTATCGGGTGTTTCAGTTTATCTGCTGCAACTACTAGGCAAGCTTGGCAGTGTACATTTAATTTAGCTTTCAGTGTGCAATTAATCAGAGCTGCAAGCTTAGTTTGTTTCTTTTTTCCTGCTGCTGTGTTTTAACCTTTGGTGTGTATGTGTAATTAATTTAGCTTTCAGTGTGCACTGTGCAATTAATTAAGCTTTCAGTGTGCACTGCGCAGTTAATTTAGCTTTCAGTGTGCTGTGTACTGTGCAATTAATTTATCAGACCTGCAAGCTTAGTCTGGTTTTCTTTTTACCTGCCTGCTGCTGTGTTTTAACCTATGTGTATGTGTAAGTAGCGTTTTAGATGGAAATGTTCTGAATTGGGTAGTTTTATCATTACTGGTTCATGCATTTTGTTTCATTGCTTACTGGAAAAATGTTCAAACAATATAAGTTCAAAATGTGCTCTCTAACAAGTGTGCTGTATTATACAAGGAATATAATTAAAGTCAGGAAGGTGTATCAAAGAACATATGCATGTTTCTTGTTTTGTGTGCAAGGGGCCAATGATTTGTAAACTAGGTAATCTTTATCCATCACTGGTCAAATGCATTTTCTTTGGATGTGGTGTGTGGGTTTCAATACTGTTTCAATGAATGTGTTTCAATGGCAGAGCAGTTTTAATGCCAATTCTATTTACATTGTGAGACCGTATTGCTTTGTTTTAGCAGCTTTGTTTAGCAGATGTCTTAGTGTTTGTGCATTGTGCTATAAAATGTAAAAAAAATAAAATCCAAATAATCATGTAGAGTAAAGCAATATATGCACACATTAGTATTTATGGTAAATGGGGCAAAATAGACAAGTAATGGGGCATTGGAATGGCTGCAGGGAGCCTCTGGTGCCATATTTTGGTTGTCTGTTTTTCAGTTTGCGTTTGAAAGTTGGTATCCCACAATTCCACTGGAGTGGGTGGGGTTACATAATTACATATGCAAATTTGATGTTAATCAGTGTACAGATATGTACCTATTTTTCATGGGCCTTGTCCAGATTTTTGATGTTTCCAGGTTGAGAGGTATGACCACTGATCTGAATACCACCATCTCTTTAATGCTTTGTTTAAGTCTCTCGGGTCAATACATATTCTGATTTCATCTGAGCTTTTCTTATGAGCAACTACCATGGAAGACACCCATTCAGTTGGTTCTGTAAGTGGATAAATCACACCTAGCTGCACCATCTTGTCTAACTGGACCTTGACTTTGTCCTGCATAGCTATCAGAACGCTTCTCGCTGGTCACTGGACTAACCCTCTGGATCTAATTTCATGGACTACACAACTGGAAATTTACTTAGCTTGTCTTCGAAAACATCAGCATACTCCGAGAAAGTAGCATCGGTGAAAGTGGAACTAGGACATGTCTCTGAGACCTGATAATGACTGTAGAGGTCTTTTGACTACATAAAATTGCAAGCTGTAACTCTTCCCACTTGAATAGCATAAAAGCATTACTAAGCCTTCGGTTTGAATCTCTTCTCCGCCATAAGCAACAAACTTTAATTAAGTTGCTCACCAGCTCTTACTCTAGCAAATGTTTCCGCTGACATAACATTGCACTTTGAACCAGTGTCTACCTTGAGCTCTGTGGGTTTACCATTGATCAGGACAGTATGAGATGATTCATTTTTTGCCAACAAATCTACTGCATTAACCTTTTCACCAACCACTGATACACCATCTACACAGAAAATAGAGTTGCAGCTTTCTATATAATAAACTTGGTTTTCTGAGTGACCTTTCTTAATAAATGAATGAGGCTTGCTTGTTTTACAAAGCTATTGAAAGTGGTTCCATTTTTTTACACTTGTGGCATTGCTGACCCAATGCTAAGCACTTTTCTCTTTTGGATTTGTGACTGGCACCACAATTATGACAGATAACAATGATACTTGACTTGGGTTTTCCTGACTCACTATGCTGCATTGAGCATGTCCATTTTACTGAACTAGTCTTAGAACTTGCTGGAAAGGAACAGGCTCCCCCTGGAAATCCTGCAGGGGGTGCAGCTACCATGTGCTTGGGTTTGTTTCTGTTAGCCATGTGCTGCATGGTGTCTATGCTTGCTCTAGGGCCTGTTGAAACCATGCTCATCACTTGCAAGAGTATGTGTGCGCCTTTCTGGCAGCTCATTTATCTGACAAAATCTCTATGGCTTTGCTCAACATTAAATCACTGTCTCACATCAAAATCTTTCTTACTGCAGCAACACCACATACAAACCTCTCTTATCAGCTTGTCTTTCAAATCACCAAATCTGCACATTTTAGCCTTGTTTCTCAAGTCAGTAATATAAGCTGCAAACGTTTCTCCTGGCTTTTGGTCTCTTGTATAAAATAAGTGCCCCTCCAATATAACATTTGTCTGGGGGTCACACATTTCTCTAAATTTACATTTCAAGCACTCAGGGTCCCCCCCTTGATTCAGCTTGTACAACAATATGGTGGGGTTTTCCCCTTCTTCTGCATATACCGCTGGTGCATACACAAATGAATGCCATCTTTCAATGGCTTCTGACTCCACTTGATTAAGCAGAATAAATGCCCTCATACGTGCATCTTTGTCAGAAAAAGCTGCTTGCATGAAAACATCTTGTTCCTGCTAAAATACCCTTCAATTCTCTGCAATATTATGATCAAATACAATTGGACTGGGTCTGCGAAATGCCTCTCTCATGCCAACACACATTTATGTATGAGCACACACACATATACATCAGAAATTTATGCTAGAACTTATAACTATGCTCAACAGCACAAGAGACATTTTTGAAATAACTGCACGTTGCAAAATAAGTTTCTGTAGCACAAGAACACTTTGAAATCACTGTACTTTGCAAAACCACTCATTATCAGTGTAAGAAACACTTCAAAATGACTGCACTCTGCGAATAAAATGTACACAGCACTAGAAACTTTTCTAAACTGTATTCTGACTGCATTTTGTGAAATAACTGTACTTTGCACACAGTAAACTCTTCGAAATAATTGCACTGTAATAAAGCATACACTGCAAACACTTTGCACACACTGAGTTACTTCAAACTCTGGTTATGCTCTGAATAGTAGTCAATGCAAAATAGTAGCACATATAAAAAAAAAACACAGTCACTTACTAAAAAATGCAGCTGCTTTGCTTTTCCATACCCGCTTTGCCCTTTTATTGTACTCTTTATGCTTATTTGACTTTTTATCATGCTTATTCACTCGTTTTACTTTTAAAATGCTCGTTATGCAAATCAGAATTAGTTCTGAACGTATTCATAATCAAATATCGTGGTTTCGAACATTTTCCTTAATAATGTGTTTTGTGTATTTGATTTGATTAATAATATGCCTTGTGATTTGCATTTGATTAATAACGTATTTTGTGCTTTGCAAGTGTTTCGTATGATTTCCTTTATAAAATAAATCATTTATGTGAGGTTTTTATTACCAGAAATTAGTTTCTGGCCTTTTTTGATCATTTACGTATTGTTTCACTCAGTCTGCTCAATATACCAAGACCGTTGACTCTGCACGTCATGGCCTGAAGAAGTTTCACTATCTCATTCTGGCATCATGTCCTTTTGAGACATGCCACTTCTGACACTATGCTGCTCAGCTGTGGGTTCAGTTCAAGCAGCTTTATTACATACAAACACATCAGGAACGAGGCTTACTAACAAACTTATAAACAGATGGACTACTGCACTCATACATGTTAATACTCTGGCTGTGCTCTCAAAATGGCACTGATGCCTGCACATGCCCACACTTTGATATGCTTCTTAAAAGTTACAACACACGCTGTTCTACACCAAATATCTGGAAAACGTCCCATATCAACCCTATATACAAAGGAGCCAACTCCACTGAACTTATAAACTTTCGACCTACAGCCATCCCCCCCCCCCCCATCTCTAAAACACTGGAAAAAAGTACTCCTCTTCCACTCATGATTTACAGCACAATAACCTCGTGACAAACACACATGATTTTCGTATCGGCCACAGCACTACTACAGCCCTCTTTGCCTTCACTGACCTTCTAAACAGAGCTAGAGATTCATGTTGCTTTGTATCTGAACTATTTCTTGATCTCTCTACGGCATTCAACATGGGGTTTCACTTCTCCCGAAAAATCTCTTTAACCTAGGGATCAACCCTCCTACATTAAATTGGTTCTACAGTTACTTAAAGGAGAACCACACCACAAACTCAAAAACATGTTTATTTCATCACGGTTTGGTGTTTCCTACATTTTAACACCACTCTGGGACTATTTACAGGTTTTTAAATATTTTTATACGTAATTCTGAGTCTGACCACATAGGATCTAGCATCTTGAAGTAATCCCGATTGCTTAGTCTGCCTCTAGGTATCCCACAATACAGTACTGGTCTGTAAAGAAATCACATCATGCAGGCCTCTTTCTTCCTAAAGCTCCTGTCACTGCACTGATTTTACATTCATACACTGCTGTCTTTCAGTTTTAATTAATATTTCATACCATTTAATCTCTCCCTTTCTAGTAAATCCCACTGGAGTCCCACAGGGATATATCCTTGGACCCCTACTAATGACCTCTGTAGAGCTTCTACTAGTGGTACACACAATAGGTTGATTCCACTGTAATTTGTACCTCTTGCACACTATCCCAGCTTCTCTCCAAAACTCAAAGTTTTGCCACTATTGAGTCCTGGCTTATTGCCTTGCCAGCTATTCCTCAACCCATAAGAGGAAAAGTACAGTTGTGTACACTTACCATAAATGTAGATTTTCGAGTGTATTCACTGCTGCAGTCATCACACTTGGGTTATCTGCCTGCAGGTAGCCCTCAGTTGGCCCGAATACCAGAGTCTTGGGATTTCTGCATCGGATGCTGTCGCCTCTTCCATGACGTCAGGTCATCAGGGGTATAAAACATGCAGCAGATGCCATTACATCAGTTTTTCTTGCCCCAGATGTCAGGAGCCCCCAAAATAGAAAGCAATTACATGGTGTGGAACACCTACAGTAAAAAGTAAATACCATAGACATAAGATATGGCCAAAAAGAGGATAGGTAGAAAGCATAGAAGAGTCAGGGGGCTGGAGGGAGGGTAACCAGGACTGCAACAGTGAATACACTTGAACATCTACATTTATGGTAAGTGTACACAACTGTACATGTTCTTAGTGTTTCACTGTTGCAGTCATCACACTTGGGTTGATTCCCAAAGCTGAGGAAGGGTGGAGGCAGTCAAGTAACAGTAGGGCTGGCTAGCAGGCCTTGTAAGACTGCGTGGCAAATCCAGCTCTGGATTTAGAAAAGACAGGCAAGTGGTAATGCTTGGTGAAGGTGTGTACAGAACTCCAGGTTGCAGCTTCCAGGATGTCCCTGGTAGGGACTCCCCTGAGACATGCTGTAGAGGTTGAGGTAGCCCTAGTGGAATGAGTTCTGATCCCCTGTGGGGTAGGTTTTCCATGGTGTTTGTAGCAGAAATGGATGCGGTGTGCTATCCATTTGGAAATGGTTTGCTTTGAAATGGCCTTGCCTTCTGCCCCTGTAGCAAAGCCGACTAGCAGCTGGTCAGATTTTCTGAAAGGCTTAGTCCTGTCAAGGTAGAACCGGAGTTGTCTGTGTACGTCCAAAGAGTGCAGGATCCTTTCCCCTTTAATCTGAGGATTAGGGAAAAAGGTTAGTAAATGGAAGGATTGGTTTAGAGCCACACTGGATACCACCTTGGGGATAAAAGATGGGTTAGTCCTGAGGGAAACCCTGTCAGCATGGAAAATAATGAAGAGTTCCACAGCCATTAGTGCCTGTAACTCAGACACTCTTCTTGCTGAAGTGATGGCTAGAAGTAAGACTGTTTTCCAAGAGAGGGATTTTAACTGTGCTGTAGCAGCAGGCTCAAAAGGGGGAAGCGTGAGCTTCTCTAGTACAAAGTTAACGTCCCAGGCAAGGGTGGGAGCTCTCCTCGGGGGTCTTAAATTGTTAGCTTCTCTCAGGAACTGTTTGACGAAAGGGTGAGAAGAGAGAGGTGGCTCAGTATTATAATGAGCTGAGATGGCCGAGGCATGAATCTTAATATTAAAGAAGGATAGGCCTTTGTGGAGCAGCTCTAAGTAATCTAGGATTTGAGGCAAGGTGGGCACGGCTGTGTCCTTTCCTTGAGACTGGCAACAAGAACAGTATCTTTTCCATTTTTCTGAATAGGATTTCCTAGTACTAGGCCTTCTGGCCTCAAGGATGACGTCCAGCACCTGTTTGCTGATGATTGCTGGGGGTGTATTCAGGGAATAAGCCAGGCTGCAAGGTTCAGGTTTGCAGCTGAGGATGCAAAATCTGTCCCTCCTGCTGGGACAGCAGGGAGGGGGTCTGATGTAGGTGCCAGGATGGCACTGCTGCCAGACTGCGTAGGAGTGGGTACCAGTGCTGGCGGGGCCAGTCCGGTGCAATAAGGATTATCCTCTATTTGTCCTGTTTGATCTTGAGTAGTACTTTTGAGAGGAGGGGTAGAAGGGGAAAGGTATAAATTGAGGTTTTCCCATGTAAAGGATAGGGCATCCACTTTCCATGCTTGGCTGTGGGGATTTCTGGTGCACAATTTGTTCAATTGATTGTTTTGGGGGAGGCAAAGAGGTCCACCTCTGGTATCCCCCACCTGTGGGTTAGACGTTTGAATGAGTTGTGTTCCAGTTTCCATTCATGTGGGTCCAGTAGATTTCTGCTTAAGTCGTCTGCCAGTGATTTTTGTTTGCCTGGCAGGAATTGAGCTTGCAGGTGCACTTAGATGCTCAAGGCTGTGTTCCTCAGGGCCATAGCTAACCTGCAGAGTGGGCAGGAATGAGTTCCCCCCTGCTTATGTACCACATAACTGTGATGTTGTAGGTCTTTATCAAGAGTTGTTCTGGAAGGATAAGGTATTTGAAGGTTGTCAGAGCATTCTGTACAGCTAACATTTCTTTTGGATTGCTATGTAGGTGAATTTGTTCTGGGCTCCATTTGCCTTGAATGTATTTGCCAGCCATGTGAGCCCACCATGCATAGTCTGATGCGTCTGTTGTCAGGGTTTGGGCGGCGAGGGGTTGAGTGAAAGGGAGTCCCTTGTTGTGGTTGCAAGCCTCTGCCCACCAAAGGAACTCTGCCCTTAGACAAGGAATGATAGGAATAATTTTTTCCAGGTCCTGAGAATGTTGGCACCAGACACTTAAGTACCACTGAAGTTTCCTCATATGCAATCTTGCACATGGAATTAGTAGAATGCATGAGGCCATGAACCCTAGGGCTTGCAGTATTTTTCTTGCAGATAGCTGAGTTCTGGTGGCCATTAGTTTGAAGTAGTTTATCAAATAAACCTGCTTTTCTGGAGTAAGGAATGCCATCTGGGAAGCTGTGTTCAAGCTTGCTCCCAGGAATTCAATCTTTGGCTGGGCACCAGATGTGATTTCTTTTCATTGATGGTTTACCCCAGAGAAGTTAGTAGTCTCTTTACAAATGCCAGGTGCTGAAGTAGCAATTCGTGACTGTCCGCCTGAATCAGGCAATCTTCCAAGTATGGATAAATCTGAATTTTTCTCTGCCTGCAGTATGCAATGGCTGGAGCCAGGCACTTTGTGAATACCCTGGGCGCAGTAGATAAGCCAAAGGGAAGTGCAAAGAACTGATCGTGCATAGGGCCTGCCCTGAAACATAGATATTTCCTGCAAGATTTCCTTATGGGAACGTGCAGATAAGCTTCTTTTAAGTCTAGGGTGACTAGCCAGGAGTCCTCGGTTAGCATAGGAAGCAGCTGTTGTAGTGTAAGCATTTTGAATTTTGGGACCACCAGGAAGGTGTTGAGAATGAACAGGTCCAGGATAGAGCGTCAAGAGCCCTCTTTTCTGGGCACCAGGAACAGTCTGGAGTAGAAATCCTGTCCTCTTTGCTCTACTGGAACAGGTTGAATAGCCCTGATACTGAGAAGAGAAAGTACTTGCTTTTGAGCCTCTGCCCACTGGTTAGGAGGAAGGTCTGGCAACCCACTTGGGGCTGGCAGTGAGTGGAAGTAGAATTTGTATACCTGAGATATAATGATTAGGACTCATCGTTCCTGGGTAATGGACATCCAGTTTTTGCATGCAAGGCGAGTTTTCCTCCTAGGGGTGCAAGTACTTGGGCATGGCTGGGAAGGATGGCAGACAAGTCATTGTGAATTTTTTCCATAAGGGGGTGGCTTACCACTCCCTGTTTTTGAGGGGTGAGCACTCCATTGTGTACCCTGAGACTGCAGCCTTGGTGGTCTGTTGCCCCTGGGTTTGGGCTGAGAAGACCTGGTAGGGACTGAAAAGGACCCGTTTTTTGAAGGCCAATGCCTACTGAATCTAGGTGGCTGTACCTGTAAGAAATCTAACTATTTGCATAGACTCTTCTGCTTTTGTCCCAAACAAATGTTCCTGGTTTAATGGAGCATCTAGTAATTTTGCTTTGACATGGTCTGGCAAGATTTGTTCCTTCAGCCAGGCATGCCTTCTTAGTACAGACCCAGTGACAGCAGCCCTGCAAAATGCTTCTAAGGCATCAAAACCACACTGCAAAGTATATTTACTGACTTGGTTTGCAGAATGCATTAACTCTTGTAAATCTATTTTCTGCAAAATCTGGAAGCAACAACATTTTTTGTTTAATTAGTTCCATAATATGCTGCTGGTACTTCAACATGTGAAACTTGCAATTTAAAGCCCTGATGGCAAGAGTTGCAGAGGTATATACCTTCTTGCCCCATCTGTCCAAATCCCTCGAATCCCTGTCTGAAGGGGTAGGATTTTTGGCTGTAGTAGCCTTAATACCTTTAGGTCCCTGGGAAATGGTCTCTGGATCCGCAGTGGGATTCTTAAAGAGAAATTTGTGAGAGTCAGGTACCCTGTATAGTACCTGTCAGGCTTTCTAGGAGCTGGTGGTAAAGTATCAGGAGTAAGACTGGATTCTGTGAAAACATCATCTACAATATCCAGGAGAGGGGGTATAGTTAGAGCCCTGTGCTGAGGCAAGTCTAAAAATTCTGAGTCTCTTTTTGGACTGTGGGTAGTCCTGGCATTCCCAGCGGAAATGCTCTCTTAAGGTATGCAAGGTTTCACCAAAAGAAAAGTCCTTTGGAAAGGAGGCAAAGGGAATGGAATTCTCTACATCTGAATCCTCATAGATAGATAAGGTTATACCCTGGTAATCAGAGAGATCAGAGTCATCGGGCTCATGGTCTGTTGAATCAGAAGGGAAATCAATTTTGTCTTTTAGAGGGAGAAAGCTGGCTTCCCCTAATTAGAATTATAAGGTCTTCAGCCATTCTAAGCACTTGTTTCTGTAGCATGGCAGCTTGAGCTTGTGCTTTGGTCGTCAGTTTTCAAGGCATAGTGCGAACCCTGGGCCTGAGAAACTCTGTTGTTTTAATCTGAAACAAAGTGTTCAGTTTAATACGAACATCGGAAGATCTGAATACACCCTCAGAAGCCAGTGCCTGCACAGCGGCTACGGACCCATCCAAGGTAGAGACATCAACAGGTTCCATAATCAAAGAAGCATCTTGCTGCTTACTGGACTCCGAATGGGTCTCAGCAGAGGCCTGCAAATCTGTAGAAGCGGGTATCAGGGGCTGCGAAAGCGCCAAACTGAGTACTGGCGGTCTGGCGACTAGCTTAACAGAGGCGTTGTCAGCAGTTTTCGACCTATGCGGTCTGTCTTTATCCTTACATTTTTTTTGGAAGATCGGTAGTCGGATGGCTTACTGAAGCCATTTCAGAATACGGAGAACGACAGCGAAAGAATTAAGCAACAAAGTTAGCCCGATGACGAATAGTTTGGGCGTTAAACAAGGCACAAAACCGACAGCGAGGGACGTCGTGGTCTGGGCCTAAACAGGTGACGCAGTAAGAATGAAAATCTCTGTGAGGCATTTGCTTTCCAGAGGCAAAACAATTAACTTTTTCTGACATCGGTTAGAGCAAGAAAGGTACTTAGCTTTAGAAGACTTCACGTTTGAAACTCGAAAAACGAAAATTTCAGGTAGCAGCCGACCAGCACTTGCAAACTGTTTCTGCTTAAGGCTCCCACGCAGCAAGAAAAGCTATGTAACACCATCGGCTACATGTTTTATACCCCTAACGACCTGACGGCATGGAAGAGGTGACAGCATCCAACACGGAAATCCCAAGACTCTGGTATTCAGGCCGACTGAGGGCTACCCTTCAGACAGATAACCCAAGTGTGATGACTGCAACAGTGAAACACAAAGAACATCTGCTTCTTTTTCAGCCAAAAAACTATACTTCTTACCTAAACAACTTCAAAATTCTCTCTGCTGATAATACCATCATTGAAACTGTCCAGCACACCAAGTTACTGGGTGTAGTTATTAACAATCACCTTTGTTCTATTTTTACATTCAACAAAACAAAGAAAACCCACTAGAAACTTGGCACTCTCTACAAAAGTAATCACACAATAACCGCCTCTTTCAAAACCACCATTGGTAAAACTTTCCTTCTATCCTCCCTGTTCTATAGAGCTCCAGTTCTTACCAGTTAACAGAGCTCCTCTAAATCCATACTGAACAGTCCTATAATAAAGTGGTCAAGTTTACAACCAACTCAAAAACTAGAACTCATCACTGTTTGTCACTAAAAAAGCTAAGCTGGATAGAATTCCCACCTACCTACTATAAACCCAACTTCTTACAGTCCACATCATAGTCTACAAACCCTTAGCCTGTCCAGCACTGCACATCATTACACCATACAACCCAAACAGAACATTAAGTTCCAAAGATACAGATCTTCTCTCCATATACAAAGCCTCTACTCCCACTACACTGCAAAAGCATGGAACTCTGTAACTAACAGTAAGAATTACCACTAGCCTATTTGCCTTTAAAATTATGCTGAAACAACACATACTCAGTGTTCCTGACTGTGCCCTTGCTCTGACCCAGGCTAATCTCCTCTCCAGATTAAACTTATCCATCTCTCTTGCACGGTCTCGCAACCTACACCCCCCTTTCACTGGTATCTGTTACTTGCATATCTACTTCACTTACTCAAATATTTACCATCTACCTTATATCAATGTAACTGCTTACTGTAATTCAGGAATTTTGTTGCCATCTGTGTATCAAGATATATTGTTTCCTGTATGTTCTTGCCCTCTATAACTCATGCAAAAAAAAAATAAATAAATATTTTTTTTTCCTTTATAAAAAGATTGCACGTCTGTATGTAAGTGGAGTTTTTCCTCCCTGGGCCTCTGCTGAAAATGGGTTCTCGCTGACCAGACATATGGATGCGTTACTGTTATATAGAAAGATTATAGGTTCATAGGTGTGTACTAGGCTAATGGCCCTGGAGCCTTTACAAGCCTAGCCCATAGGATTACCCTGGCATCATGCCACCAACCTTAGTTCCCAATGCCTCTGTTGAGTAAAGCCACTGATGTGATCTCTGGGTTGAATTTTCTACTTCCTATCCACTCATCAAGATTTCTCTTGAAGAGGCCCAGTCAGGTGCTCTGCTTGACATGTATGGGAAGTCTATTCCATAGCATATCATATCATAGCATATCATAATAACAATTTATGTCAAGCAATGACCTATTTATTCCTTAACAAGTGAAGACCGAACTAAATTATATACATGTATGAGAGAGACTGTGTGTGTGTGTGTGTGTGTGTGTGTGTGTGTGTGTGTGTGTGTGTGTGTGTGTGTGTGTGTGTGTGTGTGTGTATTTACGCTAGACTGTCTGGAGAATGACAGCACAGAAATTTTCTTTGCTTATTCACAGTGCGTGTGCGTAAGTGTGCATGGGAACAATGGTGCACAGGGTCTTGCCTTTTTTTTTTTTAATTGCAATCTTACTATTACAACTGCAGTGACACTATGTACGAAGTAAGGTGAACTTGTTTTTCTAAGGCCTATTTAAAAAAAAGTTCATTCACTTTTTGCAGATAATTTGGTTCTTCTACATACGCCTGGTACATTGCATAAGACAGCACCAGGGCTAGTAGAAGGGACCTTGATTTAACATCACATGGTGGATTGCATACTTCCTATAAAGTACTACATCTCCCTTTTGTTGAATGTCAGGGTTTTTCATGGGCTCTCTCAGAGTGACGTGATAAGCCATGCACACGGGCAGTGAACAGAGAGCAAAAGAAAAGCCCGTGTGCATATCATACACACACCAATATCAGAGCTGCAAAAGTGACATGATACTATGCAGCTAGGTAATTGGGTTGCTAACAAAATATGCAGGTTAGGAATTCAGCTTAAATAACATTGCTAATGAAATTCAGAGACAATGAGACTGCATATGCACCAAATGGCATATGTCCCTAATTACTTCTTGGCTAGACAAAACAGGGACCAGTTTAGGAAATGAACACTTTTTTAATTTCCTCTACATTTGTAAACTACACATTAAAATGTATTTAATACGTTTTTCCATAATCTTCCGTTTAAGGGGCAGAAGGGAAAATGTGCGGTTGATGGCAACTCCTTGCTGCTTATTCTTCTCTGGTTTTAAGTTTCTCTTCCTCCTGATAGTATTATTGATTTTCTCAGATGTTAACGTGTCGACATTTTTACTATCCGTTTACATAAATTACCTTACAGAAAAAGTGAACAACCTTTAGCATACATTACTTTAAAATGCATTGGGGGAAAGAAATGCTCTTGAACCTTTTTATTCGGATATGTGACAGAGCGGGCAATAACATTATGGTTTAATGTTTGTGAAAGGTATTTTAAATATGGGCTTTTTGACTTTATTTCACGTTTAAAGTACTCCGATAAAAAGGCTTACGGGTGCAACACTGTGGTAAATTAATGTGTTTCCCACAAAAAGGCTTAGTGGGCAGGAGCAGAGTCGTAGAATCCCAAGGCTCTGACAACTTACAGAGCTTCATCCCAGACAGCAGGGTAGCATTCAATTTTTAGTTGCTTAACATGTATTTGATCAAGTACAGACCGTGCTCAGGGATGTCAACATTTTTAAATAAGTACATTTTGCGGGTGTGCAGCTGCTATCACGCTTGTTAAAATACTGCGCTATTTAAGTTCCCAAAAAACTTTTTTTGGAAGAATAAAAAATAGGTAGAATTTGCGGTAATATCCATCTACATAAATTATCGTACAGAAAAAGTGAACAACCTAGAATATATAAACTGTGTGTAGACATCGACTGCACATTTTCCCTGCTGTCCCATTAATGGAAAAGAACCATTGTTTTTCTTCCTAACTTTTGTTTGCATTTTGCCAGCTTGATTTTATCTGTCTTATAAAGTTCTTTGTCATAAAACAATATAATGAAACTTGAGTTACTGACAATATTTTGTGTGCTTTATACTTTCTCATTTTTTTAGGAGAGTCGGTCCACATTTCCAAGCAAAGTCGGTGCCAGTTAAGATGAAACGGTGTATTTTTAGGCGACTCAAACTAAAGCATTTGTAGCAAAGTTTTTCCTTAACTGCTTGTTCTTTCCCAGGATTTTAGTGCGTATTTTATGAAATATCAGACATCAGCCAAACACAGCTAGTCAGCTCACCAAAGAACCAAAACACTGTTTTTTTTCTAGAACTCTTAGCATCTCACATGAAGACATGGTAATGGGAAGTTTGCAATTATATCAGCAGACATGCTTCTGTGTCATAATTTGGTGTAATACATTAGGCGCATGCCATTTGTCCATGTAGATTCAATAACTTGGAGCAACCAGGGCTGAAATAATATACCAAAAAGTCCAAGTGCAATATCACAATAGAACACGATTTATTAACACTGGTAAGCGCTTTCACTTAGGAGCTTCATCAGACCAACAATTGCACAGAAAACATAAACATATATATAATGACTAAATTAACGACAATCATTCAATTAAAACTCCTTAAAGGCATATTCATAAAACTTGTATACATAGATATAGGTCAGGGTACCAAGCAAAACTACCATGTGTTTCCTCCATAAATATTAAAATGCATATTTGTTAAAATAACAGCTCTATTCCAGACATGGAATGAGACAAAATAAAAACCAACACTTTGGAGACATGCACAGTATTTACACAATCTTCTCCTTTTTAAAACTGGCTTGATGGAAGCCCTCTCATTCAAGCCCTTCCCTCTATCTGCTCTTAAAATAATGATCCAACAGGTCTCCCTATATTCTGTGTATGTTCGAATATCTCCTTCCCTAACACCAGGTGTGATCGCCTCTATTACCCTAAACTTAAATGTGTGCGGAACCCCAAATTCAAATACATGCTTAGACAGGGCATTATGTGGGGAACCTCTCGATGTTATACATATGTTCCCTCATCCTATCTCGTAATACCCTATTGGTCTTCCCCACATCAAATGCCCCACAAATTCCACACTCTGCTAGATAAACCACGTGGGGGGTCATGCAATTATAGATCCCCCCAAACGAGAAATCTAAATCTTTACATAGGTCTGGATGGTGAAACACCTCAGTGGCATTGATATAACCACAAAAATTGCACGACTTACATGGTTCAGTGTGACCAAACCGCATCTTATCTACACCTCTTTGGTTAGTACACAAAAGTCTTTTCAGGTTCTTATGATTTTTGAACCTGAATCTAGGCTCACTACCCACTATATTGCCAATATTGCCATCAACTAAAAGGACTGGCCAATGTTGCTGGAAGAGTTTGGTAACCTACCCCGAATCACTGGTATAAAATACTGGGATCCTAGCATCATGATTAACACAGGAATTTTTCGTAAAACATGTCATAGGACCGCTCATCTTTTTAGATCCAGCATGCATCCTGGATATATTTTTGAGAATCTTGTTAGGGGACAGGGTATGAGAGCCTCTAGGATTAACCCCTCAGTGGCTGGGTTCCAATCAGAGTTGGCTGGCTTGGAGCAGAAATTGTTAGATAGGGATATAGTCGAGAAGAATTAAATAGACAGTGGGATGACTTGGTTGGTTTGAGAGAGACCAAAGCGAGACCATACTTTGAACCATCTGATGTTATTGAAAGTCCTGAACCTAATAGTGGGATTAATTATACAAGGATCCCACTATTTTATAACAGTGATTTGGGGTATGTTACCGAACTTTTCCAGCAACATTGGCCAATCCTTTTATTTGATGGCGATATTGGCAATATAGTGGGTAGTGAGCCTAGATTCAGGTTCAAAAATCATAAGAACCTTAAAAGACTTTTGTGTACTAACCAAAGAGGTGTGGATAAGATGCGGTTTGGTCACACTGAACCATGTAAGTCGTGCAATTTTTGTGGTTATATCAATACCACTGAGGTGTTTCACCATCCAGGCCTATGTAAAGATTTCTCGTTAGGGGGATCTATAATTGCATGACCCCCCCACGTGGTTTATCTAGCAAAGTGTGGAATTTGCGGGGCATTTTACGTGGGGAAGACCAATAGGGTATTACGAGATAGGATGAAGGAACATATGTATAACATCGAGAGATTCCCCACATAATGCCCTGTCTAAGCATGTATCTGAATTTGGGGTTCAGCACACATTTAAGTTTAGGGTAATAGAGGCGATCACACCTGGTGTTAGGGAAGGAGATATTCGAACATACACAGAATATAGGGAGACCTGTTGGATCATTATTTTAAGAGCAGATAGAGGGAAGGGCTTGAATGAGAGGGCTTCCATCAAGCCAGTTTTAAAAAGGAGAAGATTGTGTAAATACTGTGCATGTCTCCAAAGTGTTGGTTTTTATTTTGTCTCATTCCATGTCTGGAATAGAGCTGTTATTTTAACAAATATGCATTTTAATATTTATGGAGGAAACGCATGGTAGTTTTGCTTGGTATCCCTGACCTATATCTATGTATACAAGTTTTATGAATATGCCTTTAAGGAGTTTTAATTGAATGATTGTCATTAATTTAGTCGTTATATATACGTTTATGTTTTCTGTACAATTGTTGGTTTGATAAAGCTCCTAAGTGAAAGCGCTCACCAGTGTTAATAAATCGTGTTCTATTATATCGCACTTGGACTTTTTGGTATATTACTTCAGCCCTGGTTGCTCTGTTGCCAAGTATTTGGATTTATCTCACGTTTGTCAGTATTTGTTTTATGCTACGGAGCATTTATTCCAAAGTTTACCAGTGACTGTGATTTTTACATGTAGATTCAATGTAAGAACATCAATACTAAAGTTGCACCTGAATCATTAATTCCATCTATTGGGGGGTGGTACCACCTTTAACCCCTATGTTCTAAAACAGTTGAATTCCACACCACACACCCATGCCTGCTCACACGTATGGCCAATTTAGTGTGTCTAATCCAAATACTGCATTGTCCTTGGAATGTGGGAGGAAACAGGAGCACCCAGAGAAAAACATGCGAGAACACAAGGAGGACACACAGACTGTGCACTGCACAGAAGGCACCCCAGGCGAGAATTGAACAGGAGAACCTCTTGCTGTGAAGTGACAGCATTACCAACGGTGCTACTGTGGTGTCTCACACACATTTTATATATATATATATATATATATATATATATATATATATATATATATATATATATACAGATATATAGATAGATTATACATATATATATATATATATATATATATATATATATATATATATATACACACACACACACACACACACACACACACACATATACATACATGTAATATTTTGTCCCTACATCTTTTTTATGGGAGCGGCATAGTGGTGCAGCAGTTAGCATTGTCGCCTCACAGCAAAAGGCTCCCCAGTTCAATTTTCTGCTAGGGTGCCTTCTGTGTGAAGTCTGCATGTCCTCCCTGTATTCACATGGGTTTTCTTTTAGTGCTCCAGTTTCCTCCCATACTCCAAAGACATGCAGTAGGTGGGTTGGACACTCTAAACTGGCCCTAGGTGTGACTGTGTGCAAGAGTGTGTGGTATGGATGAACTACTATGGCAGGGCTAGCCACATGCCAGTGTAAACCTTGGCTCTAGATGATTGGCACTGAAGTGACATCCCGACCTCATGTGCAAAAATGGGAAAAGGAGTGGAGTATGGATGGATCTTCCTATGTTTATCCAAGTGCCTCTTGCCAATGCCGCATCTACCAGCTGCTCCTTAATCTCCCAGATTTTCTCCAATGCTAACCGGTCATTGAACCTCTATTATTAGCAGCTGAGTAATGGGGTAGTGCAAAGACCAGCCTGAAGAGAAGAAAATAAATATGAAGGAAGATGTAAGCTTGTATAGCACAAACTGCCTTTTTCAGTAAGAACACTGTGCAAAGGTTATGCTACAGTTCAAACTCTTTTGTATTTTTGCATTGTGAATCATTCCAGTGGCGCTCCAGAGGTTTGCAGTCTTAACTCCCAATAACTGTATTTTTGACAAAGTCAAGTTTTTATCACATTTCAAACAAGTGCTCATCTCACTGGAACTTTAACGTTACTAAAAATGTAAATGTTAAACTGTTCAGCACAAACAAGTCTTTGCAGTAGTAGTGTTAGAATGCAAACATACTACAAACCAATTGTGTTATGTCTTGTAAACAATTTACAATATAGTCACCACTCAGAATACACACACACACACACACAGTCAACAGCATTTTGCTTATTCATCTGTGTGCTCTCATATGAGACCTAAGCAGCTCTGTATGCGCTACTTGGTTGTTGGGAATACTTGGAAAAATATGAAGATTATGACTATAAAAAAATAGCACATGAACATCAATTAATATCTTTTAAGCTGCACTAGAAGGTCAAATTTCAATGCAGTTGTGTTGCACATCATGTAAGCTTTAAGATGAAATCTTCCAATAACTTGTATGTAGCATGCTTTTGAAATTATTAATCAAAATGTTGAAACTAAAAATTACCAAACTGTTTATCAGACTTCGGTAATACCGAATTACCAAAATGTTGGAAATGTTAATCATGACAATCAACATTCGAACATCGGAACTTTGCATGTTGAAAGTCAGTATTACTGTTAACGTTTTTGCAGGAAGGCAAGCCCCCCTGTCCCCCACATCCCCTGCATATTATATATACCAACTCAGAGATCACACTATAGTGAGGAAAAGGGAAAACTTCTTGATCTGCACTGTACAGTGATCCCAATGCAAAATGTAAATGTCATATTAGCGAATGTCTACTCACCTTCGCCAATATGAATTCAAATATTTTCAGTTTGACATTATGGACGTTGGTAGAATGCATATTTGACCAACCCATACTCAAACTGTGTTTCCACATTTTTATAGTAAACCAATGTAAATATAGATAGACCATACTGTACTCCTAAAGACATTAGTAGAATGTAAGCAGAGAAGCACCTGGAGGCATCACTAGACACTAATAAGTTAAGCTTATTGTACGCAGGGAAGGCAAGTCTTAAGATGAAGAAAAAATATTTTGTTGAAGCAAAACAGATTACTAGTGAATAAACAGACAAATACACTTCTGATATTTTTGATTTAAGTTTTAACACTTTTACCTATCAGTGGGTCACCATGAAAATTTTAGAAATTTGAAATTTGTGCTTTTTAAATGCATTTCATTTGTTATAAATCTTTTGAGAATGAGTGGTTATAGAGGAAAAGGTGGTAAATTTAGATATTTCACACAACTGTTTTGTTAAGGTATATCTGTCCCTCTTTCATGTGGTTTGGGGATGCATATAATATAATAGTACAACTACTGCAGGGGCTAGTCAACCTGTGGTGTGAACACTGGCTCTAGATGACTGCTACTGTTGAAGTGGCACCCTGACCCCATGTGCAAGAATGGGAAAATGGGACTGAGGATGGATTGTTGACTGAAAGTCCTTCGGAAGCCCAGTATGCTAGTTTCCTATTTACCAAGTTCTTCCCCATTTAGTGGTCTCCTTAGAAGTAACAGGTTCTCCTACTAAAAGTTCCGTAAAACTAATGCTCCTAACACAAAACTAATTCTCTACAACTTTCCTACAGGCACTTGCAGCAGACTTCTTTTAATTGCACTGGAGATCCATAGCATATTCTGTCACATTTCTTGAGCTTCTCCACCAGAAAGTTCTCCTTTTGTGCCATCACTTCAGAAAGTCTGGCAAGTCCAAAGACTCGCATACTTTTGAAGAGCATCACTAATTAACCAGCTCAGATTAGCTATCTCAGAAGTAGCTGAACCAAGCTGTTTGAAAGGCTTCAACAATGGTGGATAACTTAGAATGTAGAATGCTTATAAAAGTAAGCTTTTTTTTCAGACATCTATCATTCACAGTTTTCAAAGTCTCTTTCCTTTGTAGCATCAGCTTTTGGTAAATGATGATACAGACTCCATGAAGAAAAATACACTTAGTGAAGGCTCCCTAGCAAACCCCTCCCCCCAAAAATAATGCACACATACATTCATGCATTCTTTTCTATTCTGCATCAGAATATACACACACACACACACACACACACACACACACACACACACCACGGAAAATACAGTTGTATTAGTAAAGTAACATTATTGCAGACATTCTGTAACAGTGAATTTGCTGGCGCCGTTGAAGTGTATTAACCCACCGGCCTTTTCGTGCAGGAATGGGCATGGTCAGACTTACTGACAAGCCAAAAGCTGGTGATGTAATATGCAAATGTGGGCATGACTGGCATGGCATGCAGATTTGCTAGTGACATCATGCATACATTGCTTCGTGATTACCGTATTTGAAGTGCAAATAAAAAGCCAGTCAGCCTTTCAAAAATGCACTGTTGTATTCTTTGTAAACAGACCATCAATACAAGCTAAACAAATAATAGTAATACGCTGCCTTTCTGTCGGCCAAAGAAAGCATTTTAATTCAGAAGCATACCTTTTTCCAACACTTAACAACATTATTACACTTTTTAATTAGCAAGTTTGTCCTGCAACATCCACGCCATGTCAATTTACTTGTTGTCATAAGGACACTTGTCATTCTTTCTCAAAATTTCCATAATTATACAGTATCAAATAAATCCATATACTTGACATCCCACTCTTCTGAAAGGGAATTATGAATCAGTGTGCTCAAATTCAGCGTGCCTTGCTATTAATTGAGTACTGAGTGAAATGCAGAGTAACTACCCAAGAGCTGCCAGGTACATAGGGTTTTCTTTTTCTTCTGCACATGCACTTTAATAGACCCTGAGTAAGCAGTAAAATGCAGAAGTTCCTCTACTTCAGCAATTTTTTCATTGCATCTGCCTACTATCAAATAGAGAAGATGCATTTTTTTCTCCTCTCTACTACACCTTGATTAAGTACGGCTCACCACTGTGAGGAAAGTACAGCTGTGTACCTACCATAAATGTAGATGTTCAAGTTTATTCACTGTTGCAGTCATTACTCTTGGGTTATCCTGCTGGCAGGCTACCTGCAGTTGGCCTGAATTCCAAAGTCCTGGTCCGGCATCGGTTGCTGTCGCCTCTTTCCTGATGTCAATGCGCTAGGGATATAAAAGATGCAGCCGAGGCCATTTTCTTCAGTTTTTCTTGCCCCAGATGTCAGGTGCCCCCAAAAGGGTAGGCTAAAATTATGCTTATAAAAAAGCATGCACTAAAATAAACAATACCTTCATCTACAAGCAAATACACCACATAGGTTGTATAGAATAGACAAGTCCCAGCAATGAAAGAGGGATGGTGGGAGGGTAACCTGGACTGCAACAGTGAATACACTCGAACATCTACATTTATGGTAGGTACACAACTGTACTATGTTCATCCTGTTTCACTGTTGCAATCATTACTCTTGGGTTGAATCCCAAAGCTGAGGTTGGGTGGCTGGGCCTAAATTGGATTAGGAGTGGCTATGAGGCCCTGCAGAACTGCAGTGGCAAAGCCTGCTCTGGATTTAGAGTAGAGAGGTAAGTGGTAGTGCTTTGTAAAAGTGTGCACTGAAGTCCAAGTTGCATCCTCCAAAATGTCCTTAGTTGGTACTCCTCTGAGGAAGACTGCTGAAGTAGCTGCTGCTCCGGTTGAGTGTGGCCTGATGCCCTTGGGCACTGTTTTGCCATGTTGAGAATAGCAGAAGCGAATGCAGTGGGCTATCCATTTGGAAATTGGATGCTTTGAGATTGCTTTTCCTTGAGATCCTGCAGCATATGCTACCAAGAGTTGTTCAGTTTTTCTGAAAGCGTTAGCTTTGTCCAAGTTGAAGCATAGCTGTCTGTGTGTATGTCCAAAGAATGTAGAAGTCTCTCTCCCTTATTCTGTGGGTTCGGATAAAAGGTAGGCAAATGAATTGTTTGATTAAGAGCCACACTGGACACTACCTTAGGCATAAATGTTGTGTTTGTCCTCAGAGAAACCCTGTCTGGATGGAAAATATAAAAGGTTCAACCGCCATTAGTGCCTATAACTCTGAGACTCTTCTTGCTGAAGTTACTGCTAAGAGCAGAGCTGTTTTCCATGATAAGAATTTTATCTCGGCTATATTAGCTGGCTCAAAAGGAGGCAGTGTGAGTTTTTCCAAGTCAAAATTTAGGTCCCATGCAGGTATTAGTGCTCTTCTTGGGGTTCTTATGTTTTTGGCCCCTCTGAGGTACTGCCTTAGTAGAGGATGTGAAAAAAATAGGTGGGTCCGTATTGTAATGAGCTGAAATGGCAGAGGCATGAATTTTAATTGATGAAAAAGATAGGCCTTTGTCCAACATCTCAGTGAAGTATTGTAAAATCTGAGGAATATTTGGTACAAGCATGTCAATTCCTTGTGCCTGGTTCCAAGCACAGAATCTCTTCCACTTTTCTGCATATTATTTTCTGGTGATGGGTCTCCTGGCCTCCAGAATAACATCCATAACTGCTTTTGAGAGAGGTGTGTTCTGAACGGTTACATTATCCGCCATGCAGCCAGATTTACGAGTTTTGAGTTGGCTGTGCAGTATCTGACTGTTCTGTTGGGTCAGTAAATGAGGAATTTGAGGCAATGTCCAGGTTGGGCCTTGAGACAAGCTCTTTAGGACTGGGTACCAGTGCTGGCGTGGCCAGTCTGGGGCAATCAGGATCATGTTTGGCTTCTTTTGTCTGACCTTTAGGAGTACCTTGGGAAGGAGAGGAAGTGGAGGAAAGGCATATACTGTAAGGTTTTTCCAGCTGAATGATAGAGCATCCACTTTCCATGCTAGCTTGTGATAAGTCCTTGTGCAGAATCTCTGTAGTTGGCAGTTGTGAGGGAAGGCAAATGGATCTATGTCTGGGTGTCCCCATTTCCTTGTTACTATACTGAAGATTTGTGGATCTAGTTTCCACTCGTGAGGATCCATGGAGGTTCCTGCTTAGTTCGCCCGCCAGAGTATTTGTCTTTCCTGGCAGGAATTGAGCTTGCAGGTGTACTCGATAAGTCAGTGCTGTGCTCCACAAAATCAAGGCTTGTCTGCAAAGGGGGTAGGAATGTGTGCCTCCCTGCTTGTTTATGTACCACATGACTGTAGTATTGTCAGTCTTTATCAGCAGTTGTCTTGGATGAAGGAGATCCTTGAAAGCTGTCAGAGCATTTTGTACAGCCAGCATTTCTTTTAAATTGATATGAAGATGCATTTGGCTTGTGGGCCGTGTGCCCTGAATACATTTTCCTGCCATGTGGGCCCCCCAGGCATAACCTGACGCATCTGTTGTTATTGTCTGCCTGGCGGTGGGTAAAGTGAAAGGCTGTCCCTTGTTGTGGTGACAGGACTGAGCCCACCATCGAAACTCCTGTTGCAGGCAGGGAATGAGTGTAATTGATTTTTCCAGGCTGTGGCAATGTTGAGTCCAAACACTTTTTAGATACCATTGTAGTTTCCTCATATGTAGTCTTGCATATGGAATTAACAGAATGCAGGATGCCATGAAGCCCAAAGCCTGCAGAATTTTTCTTGCAGATAACTGGGTTTTTGTTGCCAACATTTCGAAGTAAGTAGTCAGTTGCCTTTGTTTGTCTGGCGTGAGATAAGCCATCTGGACAATTGTATTTAAGCTTGCACCCAGGAATATTATCTCTTGAGAGGGTACTAGTTTTGATTTCTTTTCGTTTACTGTGTACCCTAGGCAAATTAGTAATCTTTTTACAAACGCCAGATGTTTTAGTAAAATGTCCTTGTTCTTTGCTTGAATGAGGCAGTCGTCCAAGTAGGGATATATTTGAATTCTTCTTTGTCTGCAGAAAGCAATTACTGGTGCCAGGCATTTTGTGAAGACCCTGGGCGCAGTAGTTAAGCCAAAGGGCAGTGCAGAGAATTGGTAGTGCATTGATCCAGCTATGAATCTGAGGTATCTTCTGCAAGACTGTCTGATTGGGGCATGCAGGTATGCCTCTTTTAGGTCCAAAGTTACAAGCCAAGCCTCCTTGCCAGCATGGGCAGAAGCTGCTGCAGAGTCAACATTTTGAATTTTGGAACGTCCAGAAAAGTGTTTAGAATAGACAGGTCCAGTATTGGTCACCACACTTTGTCCTTTCTTGGTACCAGGAAAAGTTGCGAGTAAAATCCTTGTCCCTGCTCCTGTAGTGGTAATCGCTGAATGGCCCCCATGTCCATGAGGGATGAAACTTGTTTTTGTGCCTCTGCCCATTGATTGTGTGGCAGGTCTGGTATGCCTCTTGCCTTTGGCAGGGTGTGAAAGTGGAACCTGTAGTGCTGAGACACTATATTCAAGACCCATTTGTCCTGGGTGATCATGTGCCAGTTATGTGAAAAAAGTGCCAGTTTTCCCCCTAAGGGAGCTTGTAAAAGATAAGTGCTTGGTACTGGTAGAGGAAAGTCATTGGGACTGTTTCCTGTAAGGTTGAGATTTGTCTTCTCCGCTTTTGGAGGTAGAAGTACACCATTGCTTAGGCCTGTATGAGCCTTGGGGCTGGGATCTGCCTCTAGGCCGTCTGTACCTGCCTCTTTGTGGCCTGTCTGACACTGGAAAGGACCAATTTTTTGAAGGCCAGTTCCTGCTAAATCTAGGTGGCTGTACCTGTAAAAAAATCCTTAACTCTCTGCATAGATTTCGCTTTATCCTCCATTTTCTTCAACACCTCTTCTGCCTTAACACCAAACAAAGTATCGTGCTATAATGGAGCATCTAATAATTTTGCTTTAACATGATCAGGCAGATTCTGCTCTTTTAACCAAGCATGCCTCCTAATCACAGAACCCGTTACAGCTTCCCTAAAACAGGCCTCCATAGAATCAAAACCACATTGCAAAGTATGTTTTCCCACTTGTTCAGCTGCATGCAATAAATCCTGCATTTACTTGTTTTCAGGACATTCAGAGTTAGTCAATATTTTCTGTTTTAGTAGTGACATTAGGTATTGCTGCTATTTAAGCATATGAAATTGACAATTTAAGGCCCTTACAGCCAAAGTAGCAGAAGTGTAAACTTTTTTTCCCCCATCTGTCCAGTGCCCTTGAATCCCTATCAGAGGGGACAGGGTTTTTAGCAGTGGAAGCTTTGACTCCCTTAGGACCCTGAGATATGGTTTCTGGGTCAGCAGCAGGGTTTTTATAAAGAAATTTATGGGAATCCGGGACCCTGTAGTATCTGTCTGGCTTAACAGGGTGCAGGGGGTACAGAGTCTGGAGACAGGCCGGACTCTGAAAAAACATCTATAATGTCCAGAACAGGGGGAATTGCAAGGGGCCTGTGCTGAGGAAGTAAAAGAAAATCTCTGAGTCTTTTCTTAGATTCTGAGTAATCCTGGCTCTCCAAATGAAAGTGCTTCCTCATGGTATGCAGGGTTTCCCCAAAGGAGAAATCTTCTGGAGGAGAAGCTGAAGGAATAAATTCTTCAGCATCAGAATCCTCATAGGGAGAAAGAGAGTATTCCTAATCAGAGGAAATGGAAACCTGATCTGAAGATTCATATTCTGTCTCTTGCCTAGGCCTCTTATCAGGAGGGGGATGGGAACCCCTGATCAAAGTAATAAGGTCTTCGGTCATTTTGAGCATTTGTTTTTTAGGCAAGGAAGCCTGTCCTGGAGAATGCTGTACTTGTTTCTTTGTCTTTAGAGCTGCTTTAGTCTTTGGCTTGGAAGCTAAAGATGGCTTTACATACAACTGAGTTGGTCTAAAAATACCCTCAGAAGCCGATGCCTGCACAGTGGCTCCGGACCCATCTGAAGGAGTAGTTTCCGAGGATCCAATAACTTGAGTTTCCAGAGGCCCAGTCAGCTCCACATGGGAGTCGGAAGCGGCCTGTGGCTCTGAGGTAGCGGGCATCAGGGGCTGCGAAAGCGCCTCACTGAGAACCGGCCAACTGGCAAGCTTAGTGGAAGCTTTATCGTCGGTTTTGGACCTCGGATGCCTGTCCTTGTCTTTATCCTTGCGTTTTTTAGAAATTCCAATCGTTGGTTGCTCCGACGGCATAGTATAATTGAATCTTCGGCCGAAGTAATGAAAGGCAAAATTGTACCGAAGCTTGATAGTGCATTGGCTAAATCTAGCACAAAACCGACAACAAACAACGTCATGGTCAGGGCCTAGGCAAGGAATACAGTAAGAGTGAAAATCCTTATGAGATATTTGCTTCCCACAAGAAATACAATTGTTAACTTTCTGACATCAAGTTTCCCCCATGGGGTACTTAGCTTTAATGAAGACTTCTGATCTGAAATTCGATTTCGAAAATCTCAGGAGTCGGCCGACCGGCACTTGCGAAATGCTTTTGCTTCGGGCACCGCGCGGCAAGAAAGACTAAAGAAAATGGCGTCGGCTGCATCTTTTATACCCCTGGCACACTGACATCAGGGAAGAGGTGACAGCAACCGACGCCGAACCAGGACTTTGGAATTCAGGCCGACTGCAGGTAGCCTGCCAGCAGGATAACCCAAGAGTAATGACTGCAACAGTGAAACATGAACAGCAGCAGTTTCATCAGAGTTCCATCGATTAAGTGCTGCAGGTCTTTAATGCAACTTGTGAGCCATTGCACATTACCCTTAGGTATAGGAACCTTTTAAGAAGAATTGGATGTGGGACTCGAAAGTCCTATGGAAACCCTGGATACTGGGTCAAACAAGGAAAATGAGCTGCCTTGACTGTATTAATGTTGTACAGTTATTATAATGTGCTATTCATGTGGTGGTATTGGTTGTGGGGGTATGTGTCCTGTTCCTGTGTGCTTTTTTAACTTTTCACATCTTGGGAAATGGTTTTGGTTTTATTATGCATTACAAGAGATAATAAATACAGACCAGTAAAGAAATGGTTCTCCACTGCCTCATCTTTGCCCATTTCTGATGAATGATTGGCTGCTTCAAGTGAACTTCTGACAACTGACTCAGTGAGTTTATTCAGTAATTAATGTAAGGGAGTGATGTTTGGACTACACAGTTTTGTTTCAAATTGCCACACACATTTCTAGCTGCAAAGTGTACTCTGTTTTAATTTAATAAGGGACTGCTGTAAATAAAGTGTTTCAAGAAATTCTTTCAATTAGCTGAAAAATGTGCCATGCTATTAAGGGACTGTAATGGCTGTATACCTTGATGTAAGTGTTTCTCTTGTTTTTAATTAATTTCTTTGAATTATTAATGAATGCCTTAGAATTATGAGTAGATCAACATGACCACAGTATAAGCTGTTCGCAGGTAAAAAATTAACTGTGTTACTAGGAGGCTGTAACGGCTGTAATCTGTTAACGTGTTGTCAGGGTTTTTCAAGACTTGCTTTTAATGAATGCTTTGGATTTAATTAATTAATTTCTTGAATTATCACGGACTCAACATGACTGCAGCATATATGTTTGTAGTTACTTACAGGATGAATTTTCAGGTCCGCAGTACGTACTTGCTGATCACAATGAATATTCATGTGGATGAGAAACAGAAGAAAAAGGTTATTTATGAATGTTATGTGATGTCAGTGTGATCCTGGGTGTTAAGAAGGGCTTCCGGCTACGCATCTGGTGGGTTAACACACTTCAACAAAGCCAGTTTGCTTGCACCGACTCTTGGGATGGCCTGTTTGCAGGAGCCCTCGGCCAACTCGAATACCAGAGTTCTCTCCTTAATCCAGAGGACTCCATCACTTTTGGATGTCATGACATCAGTGGTATAAAAGGTAGCCATTTAGCACCACCTTCAGGTCTTTCTTACCTTAGACTGGAAACATTACTCTCCAAGATATAGAGCATGACTTGTCTAGATTTGGTCCAATCTTGTGCAGGGGCCTGAAAATAGGATATCTGGATAAAGGATGCAACAGGAAGTGGAGGAAGATAAATGGGGTACCCAACCCAACCTGATACATAGGATAAAAGACAGAGGGAGTGGAGGGAGGGAACTAGAACGCCAACAGTGAATCTACTAGAACATCTACACATGTTAAGTTCCTAACACAACTATAATATGTTCTTTTCTAACCCAAACCTGAGGGATGCGCCCCCACCACCCCTCACCCTAAGTAGCCAACTCTCGTGATTTAGAAGCCAGGGCCTGTGAATGAGCTCCAGATATGACCAATAACAATGCAGCTTTGGCTCAAGAGGCTGTGGACATGGTCAGTGGTGTGGTAGTCTCCAGAGGGTTGCAACAGACACTAGTCACAGTCATTGGCTACAGAGGCTGCAAAATTTCTACACCATTATATATGGCTTCAAGCCATGGAGGGTTGCCCGACATAAGTACTGTTAACCTCCCAGGTACTCTTCTCCTTCAAGCCTTTTTTCTTAGGGAGTTTGAAAGCAAGACTAATGGATGCAATCTTGTGCCTAGGTCAACCACATTACATCTGTCCCAAATACTTTTCTAAAGACTCAGCCCTATGCTTAAGAATCCTCGTAAAAATATGCACAATGAGGACTTTGGCGCACACTGTGCTTGAACCAAAGCAAAAAATGGCAAAATGTAGAAATATTTCTGTATACCCAACATAGTTACTGACTTTCTTCTCCATCTTCTCCAACATCTTCACATTCCAACAGTGGGGTATTTATCTGGACACAAGCTTTAAGTTGACCCAATTATGAAAAACTAGTGAGTTAAATGTTCAGTAAACTGCAACAAGTAAAAGCTTAACATGGCACTGGCTGACAGCATCCTGATGTCATAAAGGGGAGGAAGTAAAGGAGGGAAAGTGACAGCTCCAGTATTTGGGACAGCCTTAGACTCCTGCAGGCAAGGAATCCCAAGAGTCAAGTACTACAACAGTGATCAATGAAGGACATCTTTGTTTTTCTCATTATCAGCACTTAAGACTTGTACTTTGAGTCATAATGTACAACACTAGTGTGTTACATATTATTGTATTAAAGTTCATAGGCAAAGAATGAAATACTTGTTAATTTACAACTGTTTCACGTGGAAGGCATGCTTCCTAAAACAACCATATGAAAATTAAACAATGAAATAAAAAATGGAAAAACAAACAAAACAAAAATTGTAGCCATAAAAAACGCCGCACTTTTGAAACTAAAATTTATTGTTAGCGCTTTCATCACCTTTCATGAAAGGAACTTCTTCAGACATTTGTAATAGCTCAATTTACAATTTAAATAGTCCTAAGTTGATGACATCATGGACCTCCCATTCTCCAAATTCAGCAAGTATACAAGTAAATACATTCAGATTTCTGTGTGTTTAAAACTTTTTAAAACACAAACAAATTCTTCACTGATATTAACTACAACAAAAATGTCAAATATTAAATGCTCCCATAGAAATGTTTTTTATCTGGTTAATGCTTGAAGTTTTAAAATACATTTCAGGGAACAAGAATGGTTCAACCCAGGGTAGGAAAAGACATTCACTCTCAGTTGCCATAGCAACTCCCTCTCCTAGAGTCTTAATGCCCAAGGCCCCCTTCCTGGGATTCAGATCTATTTTCTCAATAACCATAAAAAGGAAAGTGTGGTTGGTGTGTTCCAAAATATGCTTGGACAAAGCATTGTTGTCCTGTCTACTAATACTATACTGGTGCTCGTATATCCTTTTTCTAAAGTGCCTCTCAGTCTTTCCTATGTAGAATGAGGGGCACTGTTGGCACCTAGCTAAGGATATAACACATGTTGTCCCACAGTCAAATTTTCCTTCTAAGGAATATTTAATATTCCCTATAGTAAATGAGGAAGAAGTTTATATATGTTTACAAGAAGAACATCTTCCACATTTCTTCATCCCTTTGTTAGGAACATATGGGTTAACTTCTTTTTCAAGTAGTGTTTTTAGATTAGAGCCTTTTCTTAACGTCATCCTAGGTCCTGGCCCTAACTTGTTCCTAGCCATAGTGTCCTTGTTAATCATGACCCAATTTTTATTTATAACTTCCCTCAGGAGTTTGGCATCACTTGAAAAGGTTGTTATAAAACTGATGTTGTAATCTGAATCATCCTTTCTATTAAAAAAGTGTTCTGCTAAGACCATTTGTTCGTCACCCCTTAAGGTTCCCCTATTTAAAATGGGCTTGAAATGTCCCATTTCCCTTTTCCTTTTAACCTCTATAACAATCTCATCCAATAAATCTATTGGGCATCCTCTCCTGGTGAACATCCCCCACAAGTTTTTACACTCCACCTCAAAATTAACATCCAGTGTAATCATCCTTGCCGCCTTTACAACGGCCCTCTTCTGGTGGTAAGGGTGATTACTGCTGTAGTGAAGGAAATCACTGGAGTACATAGGTTTGCGGTATATTTTGGCAATATACCTACTGTGTGTTATTTCCTTAACAAGCCACACATCTAAGTATGATACAGTTGTAGTACCAAAATGATATGTGAATTTCAAAAAGGGGGTCATGTTGGATAAGGTCTCAACAAATTTAGGGAACTCTTTTTTTATCTCCCTTAAAAATCAAAAACATATCATCAAGGTACCTTGTGTACCTTGTTTTTGAGCATTTCATGTTGAAATAACAAACATATTTCCCAATAGGCCATAACACAATTGACGAAAGTGTCCCCACAGGGTGACCCCATCGTGACACATGTTTTCTGCAAAAATAAATCCCCGTCAAATAAGAAAAAAATATTAGCCAATACTAGTTCTAGGAGGGTAATAATTACATCTGTCTCCTCAACAGGTGCCCCCCTTTTCCAAAAGAAAGTCCCTTACCCAGTCTAATCCCATGTTCTGGGGAATGACCGTGTACTGGTCCTTAACATCTATTGTAATGAAGTTGTATTCTTGGTTAAATTCCAGGTTATTCAGTGTTCACAAGAACTGCCAGGAGTCACTGCAGATTTGTCTCTCTGTTTCCAAGTATTTTTTTCATTTTCAAATCAACAAACTTAGCACAGGCATAGGTTATGGAGTTCCTACCATCAATTATGGGTCTAAAAGTTTAAGTTATTTTGCAGTTCTGGAATCCCAAATAGGACCAGGTTAACTGGTGTTATTATATCCAAATAGTTCAGTACATCTATATCAATGTACCCCTCCAAAAACAAGTTAACTGCTGTTTTTATACACTGATAAGCCACATTCATTTCACTAACAGAGGCCTGCTCATATGCTTCACTATCCAGCATATTTCTCATTTTGTTTTTGTATTCCTCCTATTTCATAAAAAACAATCCTCCCCCTTTATCAGGACACACAACCCTGACTCCTGTTGTCCTTAGGTCATTAACTTCCTGAACTTCTGTTTTAGTCAAGTTTTTACTGCTATATACATTACTGGAAGTTCCCAAAAGGTGTCTTTTATCAACCTCACATGATTTCTCAAAACGGGCAATAATCACCTGTAATAGAGGATTAAATACACTCGAAATCCTAAACTCTGGTAGTACAGAAAAAGTGTTACCTAAAAGTAGTTTAAGGTTTTGTTTGCGAGCATACAATTTTAAGTCTAGTAAAGACCTTGCCAAATTAGCCCTATTTGAAGGGACAAAGGTAAGTCCTTTTGCAAGTGTTTTGATTAACCCAGGTTTTACAGTCTCCATGGTATAATTGTAGATGTTAAAGTCACCTTTTAAATTTGTGCAGATGCTGACATGATGGATCGAACCCTCCGCTCCACCAATAATGCCCCGCTACCTCCTTCGCCTGTTCTGCTTCCTGGTTCGGGCGTTGCTCTGGTTGTTGTTCTGGGCTCTGCTCACTTGCTACTGCTGGCCGTTCCAAAAATCCTGTTGCTGGAAATCACCATTATTGTGCATTTGTCGGCTTCAGAGTCAGTTGTTGCAACCCACAAGGGTGTCGGGTGTTTCACCATCATTAGTATTTTACAATGTAATGGAGTGTGTTTCCCCTGGTGCCGTATTTATAGAGGATTCATTGTTAGAAAGGACTGTCCCATTGGATTGTTGTGAAGTAGGGGGAAAGTACAGCTGTGTACACTTACCATAAATGTAGATGAACCCCCCCCCCCATGCATTGTCTGATGCATCTGTTGTTAGGGTTTGGGCGGCAGGGGGTGGTGTGAAAGGTAGTCCCTTGTTTTGGTGGCAGACCTCTACCCACCAAAGGAACTCTAGGCGTACGCAAGGTATGATAGAAATCATTGTTTCTAGGTCTTAAGAATGTTGACACCATAGGCTTTTTAGATACCACTGTAGTTTCCTCATACACAGTCTTGCATATGGAATTAGAAGAATGCAGGAGGCCATGAACCTCAAGGCTTGCAGTATTTGTCTTGCAGATAGCAGGGTTTTTGTGGCCACTTGTTTGAAGTAGGTTGTCAAATGAATGTTTCTCTGGCGTGAGGTAAGCCATCTGGGAAGTTGTATTCAAGCTTACTCCCAGGAATATAATTTGTTGACAGGGTACCAGGCATGATTTTTTTTCGTTTATGTTCTACCCCAGACAAGTTAGAACCCTTTTTACAAAGGCCAGATGATTCAAAAGTATGTCCTGGCTTTCTGCCTGAATTAGACAATCGTCCAGGTATGGGTATATTTGAATATTTCTTTGCCTGTAAAATGCAATAACTGGAGCTAGGCACTTTGTGAATACCCTGGGCACAGCAGATAAGCCAAACGGCAGTGCAGAGAACTGATAGTACGTGTAGCCTGCTTTGAGGCATAGATATCTTCTGCAAGATTCCCTGATTGGGATGTTCAGGTATGCTTCTTTTAAATCTAGTGTTGCCAACCAGGCATCTTTGCCTAGCACAGGAAGTAACTGGTGAAGAGTCAGCATCTTCAATTTTGGAATCTCCAAAAAGGTGTTTAGAGTAGACAGGTCCAGGACAGGATGTCATGAATTGTCTTTTCTGGGTACCAGGAAAGGTCTAGGGTAGAAACCTTGTCCCTTTTCCTCTTCTGGTACCAGTTGAATAGCCCCCATGCTCGAAAGAGAAAGTACTTGTTTTTGGGCCTCTGCCACTGATTTGGGGGGTAGGTCCGGCCACCCACTTGGTGTTGGCGAAGTGTGGAAGTGAAATCTGTATCCCTGGGACACTATATTTAAAACACATTTTCCTGGGTAATGGGCTCCCAATTCTTTGCATGCAGAGCAATCTTTTCCCCCAAAGGGGCAATCAGTTGATAAGTGCTTGGAAATTTTAAAAGGAAGTCATAGAGACAGTTTACCATAGGGGGAGTCTTATTATTCCCAGATTTGGAAGTGGAGGCCCCCCCACTGCTTAGTTCTGTGTGCCCCCTGGGACTGAAATCTGGGGGTTTTGCTGTGTCTCGGTTTGGCTTGAGAAGACCTGGAAGAGGCTGGAAAGGACCAATTCTTAGAGGGCCAGTGCCTACTAAATCTAGGAGGCTGAACTTGTAAAAAATCTTTAACAGTTTGCATAGATTTAGCTTTATCTTCTATCTTTTTAAGAACTTCCTCTGCCTTGTTGCCAAACAGGTGGTTCTGATTTAAAGAAGCATCGAACAATTTAGCTTTAAAATGATCAGGCAAAGATTGCTCCTGAAACCAAGCATGCCTTATGAGCACAGACCCAGTAACAGCAGCCCTGCAAGAGACCTCTAATGAATCAAAACCACATTGCAAAGTATGTTTCCAACTTGTTCAGCAGAATGCATTAAATCCTGTAATTCTTTATTTTCCACACAGTCAGGAATCAACATCATTTTCTGTTTAAGCAGTCCAATAACATGTTGCTGATATTTTAACACATGAAAATGGCAGTTTACAGCCCTAATGGCCAAGGTTGCAGTAGTGTAAACCTTCTTACCCCATCTATCCAGCGCCCTGGAGTCTCAATCAGAAGGGGTAGGATTTTTAGCAGTGGAAGTCTTAATGCCCTTGGGTCCCTGTGAAATAGTCTCTGGATCTGCAATAGGATTTTTGAAAAGGAACTTGTGGGACTCGGGGACCCTGTAGTAGGTCAGGTTTTCTGGGAGCAGGAGGCAGGGAATCAGGGGCCAAACTAGATTCCGAAAAAGTATCATCAACAATGTCTAGTACAGGAGGAACAGCTAAAGGCCTATGCTGAAGTAGGAGAAGGAAATCCCTAAGCCTCTTTTTTGAATCAGAAAAATCCCAGCTTTCCCAGTGGAAATGCTCCCTTAGAGTATGCAAGGTTTCCCCAAAAGAAAAATCCTCAGGAGGGGAAGCAGAGGAAAGAGAGACCTCTGCATTAGAATCTTCATAAGTAGATAAGGGAAAATCCAGATCATCAGAAGAATCAGAAAAAACAGAATCCTATCAGAAGATTCATAACCAACTTCAGTTCTAGGCCTCTTAGAAGGGGGGGGGGGGTGGCTACCCCTGATTAGAGTTATTAGATCTTCAGCCATTCTTATAATTTGTTTTTTAGGCATAGAGGCCTGAGCAGGTGGCCTGGGCGTCAGTTTTTAGACATGGATCAAGATTTAGGCCTAAGTAAAGGAGGCGTAGGTTTAATATGCAAGTCCGTAGGCCTCAATACACCCTCAGAAGCCGGTGCCTGCACAGCGGCTCCGGACCCATCCAAGGTAGAGACATCCGCGGGTTCCATAGTTGAAGCATCTCACAGCATACTGGAATCCGAACGGGTCTCAGTAGAGGCCTGTGAATCAGAAGTAGCAGATATCAGGGGCTGCGAAAGAGCTTCACCGAATACCGGCGAACTGGCGACTGGCTTAGAAGCGTCATCAGCAGTTTTGGACCTCGGCGGCCTGTCTCTGTCTTTATCTTTGCATTTTTTTTCGGAATCCCGGCAGTCAGATGACTTCGAGAACCAAAATATAGAGGTGAAAATATACCGACAACGGATAGTGCGCTGATTAAATAAAGCACAAAACCGACAGCAAGGTACATCGTGGTCAGGGCCTAGGCAAGGAATACAGTATGAATGAAAATTTTTATGAAGTATTTGCTTTCCACAAGTAATGGAATTATTAACTTTTACTGACATCGGTAAGGAGCAAGAAAAAAGTTTCCCCAACGGGTTACTTAGCTTTAGTTGAAGACTTCAGTTCTGAAACTCGAAAACGAAAATTTCTGGAATCGGCCGACCGGCACTTGCAAACTGATTCTGCTTTGGGCTCCGCACTGCAAGAAAGACTGAAATAATGGCATCAGCTGCATGTTTTATACCCCTGACGACCTGACTTCATGGAAGAAGTGACAGCAACTAATGCAGGACCCAAGACTTTGTTAATCAGGCTGACTGAGGGCTACCTGCAAGCAGATAACCCAAATGTAATGACTGCAACAGTGAAACACAAAGAACATCTGGGCATGCTGTGCCAGATTCATATTCCTTCCGGTCTCCATCTAATTTTTTTCATTTTTACTCCTTTTAATTTCTCTATGGTTATATCGATACTAGTTAAGATGCGACAAAAGTCAAACTTGTATCGCAAAAAATTAGAATCAAGTTTGATCCTTTGTTCCAATATGTTCAATTCACTTTTCAGCCCATCCATTTGTAAAAAATAGTTTTTGACAAGTAGTTCAAGGAATTCAATCCCCTGCTTGTCAAATAATTTCAACAAGTCCAGGTGAAAGGGGAAATCTAACCAATCCAGTTGGGTAACGCCATTGTCTAAGCCCCGAAGAATGTGTTGTCGTTGTATACATTCTCTCAGATAGGCTGTTTCAAGTTGGAGTTTGTTGTATTTCATGAATTTCACATCAAACTCTTTCAGGTTAGTTACAATGGTGCTCTCACTTTGCATCACACCTGATGCTCGGTCCTGGGTTTCACCTCCGCCTTGCCGAAAGTTAAAAATAACATCGCTATTTAGCCAATCATTAAGATGGGGGAGATTAGTAATATTCACATTATTAGCGATTATATTACTAGCCTCAGTGCTCATATTAAGTTCACAGGCTGTCCCTTCTTGTGCAGTCTGTGAGTTAGGTAAAGGACCCAAAGAAATGGTACTGAGAGGTAAATTACCTTGACTCACACCGTTTGGTTGATTAACCATATTTCCATTTGGGAGATTCTGCCTGCTGATACAAGTTGGAAATGTTTCATATGCTGCAATCTTGCCAGCTAAATCATCAACCCAGTTAGTAAGCTGTTGTATAAGCAGGGCAAGGTTGCCAATAGCATTCTGCTCACTCGATAAGTTGCTATTCTGAGAATAAAGTAGTGGTGAACTGGCACTTCTTTCCGGTTCCATACAAAAGCACACTAAACTGAATAAAAAAATGGAAAACCAAAACAAATCTTGCAGCCAGAAAAAATGCTGTGCTTTTGAAACTAAAATTCATTAGCGCTTTCTTCACCTTTCACTAAAGGAACTTCTTCAGACATTTGTAATAGCTCAATTTACAATTTAAACAGTCCCAACTTGATGACATCATGGACCTCACATTATCCAAATTCAGCAAGTATACAAGTAAATACATTCAGATTTCTGTGTGTATAAAATTTTTTTATAACACAAACAAATTCTTCACTGATACTAATTACAACAAAAAATGTCAAATATTAAATGCCCCCATAGAAATGTTTTTTACCTGGTTAATGCTTTAAGTTTTAAAATACATTTCAGGGAACAAGAATCCTTCAACCCAGGGTAGGAAAAGGCATTTACTCTCAGTTGCCACAGCAACTCCCTCTCCTAGAGTCTTAAAGCCCAAGGCCCCCTCCTGGGATTCAGATCTATTTTCTCAATAACCATAAAAAAGAAAGTGTGGTTGGTGTGTTCCAAAATATGCCTGGACAAAGCATTGTTGTCCTGTCTACTAATACTATACTGCTGCTTGTATATCCTTTGTCTAAAGTGCCTCTCAGTCTTTCCTATGTAGAAAGAGGGGCACTGCTGGCACCTAGCTAAGTATATAACACCTGTTGTCCCACAGTCAAATTTTCCTTCTAAGGAATATTTAATATTCCCTATAGTAAATGAGGAAGAAGTTCCTATATTTTTAAAGGAAGAATATATTCCACATTTCTTCATCCCTTTGTTAGGAACATATGGGTTAACTTCTTTTTCAAGTAGTGTTTTTAGATTAGAGCCTTTTCTAAATGTCACCCTAGGTCCTGGCCCTAACTTGTTCCTAGCCATAGTGTCCTCGTTAATCATGACCCAATTTTTATTTATAACCTCACTCAGGAGTTTGGCATCACTTGAAAAGGTTGTTATAAAACTGATGTTGTAATCTAAATCGTCCTTTCCATTAAAAAAGTGTTCTGCCAAGACCATTTGTTAGTCACCCCTTAAGGTTCCCCTATTTAAAATGGCCTTGAAATGTCCCATTTCCCTTTTCCTTCTAACCTCTATAACAATCTCATCCAACAAATCTATTGGGTATCCTCTCCTGGTGAACATCCCCCACAAGTTTTTACACTCCACCTCAAAATCAACATCTAGTGTAATCATCCTTGCCGCCTTTACCAACTGCCCTTTACAATGGCCCTCTTCTGGTGGTAAGGGTGATTACTGCTGTGGTGAACCATACGCAAATTCCCAGAACTACATGACCCATCCAATCTCAACACACTGCATGTGCACCTGTATAGAAAGCCTTGAAACATGAGACGTTTCACACTTAAACCAAGACTCCACAGTCTGAATTATATTTTTAGACTTAACGAGCAAAATATGCCATGTGCTTATGCATGTTAAGTATATTACATAAAAGAACAAAATTTCAGACACTTCACAGATCAGTTAAAAATGGTCTCACATACAAGCAAAAGTTAGTCTTTCAGACAAAAACACTGCAGCCTGAATAGTGGAGTGTGAAGAAAAAACTATAATAAAACACCTCCCCATTGTGTGTCAACACTTTCAGAGCCAGGTGCAATTACTACCTGAAAATTAAACTGCTACATATGGGAAAATGATTCATCATGAAAGTAAAAGAATTGTGCCTGCAACAGTGCAGCCTAAAAATTAAAATCTTTCTTTACCCGATAAGGGAAACAATGTTCCAAGTATTTATTTTTCTCATAGGAAACTAAAAAATTATTACAGTCATAATTCTGAAAAACACCAAATCTTCAAATAATTCAATCTAATATATGTATATATAGATATAGATATAAATAATACACACACACAACTATTCATTTAATGTATTATCAGACTACCTGCTTAATGCAGTTCAGGTCAGGTCACAGGGGAGATAGTGCCTTTGCCTGTACTCAGTGGACTCAAGATGCAGAAACATAATCCTGGAAGAGGCAGAAGCCAAATGCAGCATGTGCAAACACATTCACTCACATGTGGCACATGCATCTATGGAAGCTGGATGACTACCTATTCAACTATAGTTTGGTTTTGGGATGTAGTAGGAAATTGGAGCACTTGGTTAAAACTATCAGGCACAGAGGAATGATGTGTAGAATCCACAGAGAGGGCACCCCAGCGAGAAACCAAGTGTTGTGAGGCAGCCATGAAAACTGCTGTGTAACTACTTTTCTTGCTACAAAAATGTTATCCTAAAATGTCCATGCATCTGCTGGGGAAAGCTGCCATGTTCACATCTTAATGAAAAGAATGAATGCAGCCACCCCAAGCATCATCACCCTTCCCCCACCAAGGGACTGCACAATACCGTGACCTACTGCACCTCTCCCCAGATCAGCTCCAGCAAGTACTCAAATTACTAACCAAACACCGGTCACCTGAGTCAAAGTCAAGGCTTTAACCCCTCTACACCTATAGACCTGGTCTGTATGATGTTATTTTAGTGACCTGGTGAGGGCATCTATACGATATTCTAGTTTTATCCTTTGTTTTTAGCATGTTTATTCTTAGTTTAGTTGTTTGGGGCTGAATACATTCTTTCAGTAACACCTTTTCAGACCAGCGGCTGGCAGTGATACATTTTTTTTTATTTTAATTTTTTACTTTATTATTTTGGTTTTGTTAAAGAACATCAGATTTTGGGTTTTATGCATTTGATTTAAGAGACAGTTGTTTTAGGGAGGGTAAGAAGCCAGAGTTTTAGTCTATGCAGTTTATATTTTTCCCCCTAAACTGGAGCTGACACAGGGTATTAATGCAACCCAAACATAAAATGTACACAAAAATATATGCATCCTTAAAAAACATAAGATTTTATTACACCTTGATATCAGGCTGGGTGAGTTATGGAGGGATAAAGGCCTCTCGGCACGGAGGGAAAAAAGGCTAAGTGAAATACCCCTGTGGAGGCAGTGATGTGGCCACCTGTGTCTCAAAAAGTGCAGGTCTTTTGCTAGGGAGGACCCTTTAGTGCTAGGAGCATGTGGTGACGTCCAACTGGGTCAGGCCTACGTTGCCAGGGGGAAGTCCACCTTACTGAAACGTGTGATCAAAGCCATGAGGAGGAAACAGTAGAAAAAACAGTGGAAACAAAGATGCAACCCCCAGATGCCAAGATAGCCTTGTGGGTTAGTGGTTCCTCTCAGCGGGCCAGTGGTCACAGTTGCTGGTGCTACAGATATCCAAGCAAAAATCTCAGTAAAACCACCACCCCTGGTGTTTGGGCAGGCAAATGGTACAGGCAAAATAAGGGTAAATCAACAAGTAGATGAAAATAATGCAGACGAGACAAAGATGTAGATCAAATCTCTCAAGTAGTCCTTTAGTTTATTACAGCCACTAAAGCGCAGTTCCAGACATGCATATCTCTTACATACAGCATAGTAGAAATGTTAGACAAATACAGGGTTGTCTACCAAACTGATATGCAAAAACATTAGGGTGTCTACCAAAAATCCCAATTAATAAACTAAAACAGTGAGTAAAAAGAACATACGGGATAACCACTTGGTAAAAAA